>NC_092115.1:10994595-11159595 GCF_045679555.1 Salvelinus alpinus | reverse complement strand
CGGTTCATTACAGTTCATTACATTACATTACTGTTCATTACATTACATTGCAGTTCATTACATTACATTACAGTGCATTACATTACATTACAGTACATTACATTACATTACATTACATTACATTACATTACATTACATTAATTACGTAAACAGTAATTTAACATTGACATTAGCTCAGCTAATTTACAGAGTTCATGATAGTGGAACCAAATCTCCCCTATAGTCAGTCAGCTTATAACATTCCACTTACCATCATCGTGGGAGCCAGACAGACTTTAACCCCGGTGTCAAACAGCAGTTTTAAGGCTCTGCTTCACAATGCTTCATCATCACTTTTAAGGGCCGGAGTGCACATCTTTCCTCCTCTTCAAAGTGGACGAGGAATATTTTACAAGCCATGAACAGCTTTTACAGTAGTGGCAGAAAGACCCATTTTAATTAAACAGAGGAGAAAGCTCTCCCCGGCCATATGGAGCGGGCCAATCTTTCCTGTCGTGCATCATGGGAAATTAAAATGTCAAGTCCATTTTCAAGTCCATTCGCAAATGTTACATGCCTCTGACATGCGGTAATGATAAGTAATAGTGTAATAGCCTACAGTTTTCTTGACATTTTGTTTTCATTATTGTGATAGGCTCATGTTTTACTGGTACGGCGTAGCACCAATATTTATTTTGCCGGGACGCTGTACTGGACCGTACCACTTTACTTCCACCCCTACTCTCACTCCGACCTCCCTAGTCGACTTGACCTCTGATTGGCTCGAACCTTCCTAGTCAACTTGACCTCTGATTGGCTCGGACCTTCCTGGTCAACTTGACCTCTGATTGACTCGGACCTCCCTAGTCAATTTGACCTCTGATTGGCATTATGCATGCTGCTTATGCTGCCACCAATGAGACGCTTCACATGTAACGGATGGAGAGATGTCTATCACAGTAATGGAAAGAGGATAAGGAGAGAGAATGATATAACGTGGTTCCTAACAGCTTTTTACAAATAACATTACTTCTCCCTATCGCTCTCTCTCGCTCGTTCTCTCTCTCTCTCTCTCGCTCTCTCTTTCTCAATTTCTTTCTCTCTCTCCCTATTTCTTTCTCTCTCTTTCTCTCTCTCTCTCTCTCTCTCTCTCTCTCTCTCTCTCTCTCTCTCTCTCTCTCTCTCTCTCTCTCTCTCTTTCTCTATTTCTTTCTCTCTCTCCCTATCTCTCTTTCTCTCTCTCTCCCTCTCTCTCCCTATCTTTCTCTCTCTCACTCTTTCTCTCTCTCTCTTTCTCTATTTCTTTCTCTCTCTCCCTATCTCTCTCTTTCTCGCTCTTTCTCTCTCTCTCTCTCTCTCTCTCCCTCTCTCTCTCTCTTGCTCTTTCTCTCGCTCTCCCTCTCTCTTTCTCCATTTCTTTTTCTCTCTCTCTCACGCTCTTTCTCTCTTGCTCGCTCTCTCACTCGTTCTCTCTATATATATTTCTTTCTCTCTCTCTCCCCCTCTCTCTTTGAAGGGGAGATAAAACAGCACCATCATTGCACCAGCAAACAAACTTCCATCCTCCCTCCCTCCCCCGTTCCATCCCTCCCCCTTCTCTTTCTATTTATAACTTATTTCACTCTTGTTTTTTTTGGGGGGGGTCTCTTCAAGTCTTGTCGTCTGAGTGGCTTTTCTAATGCTTTTCTTGTCAATGTCTCAGAGCAGAGATGCAATGTTGTGGTCCCCTTGGGAAGTAATTACAGAGAGATATCCTCCTACCTCTCTAACACTCCCTCCCTTCCCCCCCCCCCCCCCCCGCCTGCCTTGTTACCTGTTAACTCTAGCTAGCTCGCTCCTAACCCTAGGGACTAGTGGGAAGAAGTTGCATTGTTGCTTTTGGTTCTTTTGTCTGTGAACTTGGAGGAGGGCTGTGTGTGTGTGTGTGTGTGTGTGTGTGTGTGTGTGTGTGTGTGTGTGTGTGTGTGTGTGTGTGTGTGTGTGTGTGTGTGTGTGTGTGTGTGTGTGTGTGTGTGTGTGTGTGTGTGTGTGTGTGTGTGTGTGTGTGTGTGTGTGTGTGTGTGAAAATACAATTTGCAGGATGTAACGTGTCATAGGAAATGGATAACGTAGTACACAATTGTGCACAATTTTCAGGGGGACCGTTTATTTTGCTCTTGAGCCCTACTCTCAAAACTACTGGCCGAAATTATACAAGACCTCTGGAGCATCCCTTTTAAGTTGATAATTGGGAACACCCCATTGAAGGAAATATTCACAATATCACTACTTCTCATATTTCAACTTTTAAGGACGTTAACTTGTTGTGTGTAGTGTTGAGTACTGCATAGGTTAGACATGTTTAGTATTGCCTCTCTCAGTCAGTGCGGTGTGGATGCCAAACGACATAGTTCAGAATGTTGAGTGCTGTAGCTGGTGTTGGTTATCCTACAGTCTGTGGACTTCGAAACAAGAAAGATGATCAACAGCGCTGATGCTGGGTTAGTTTACATTTACATTTACATTTAAGTCATTTAGCTGACGCTCTTATCCAGAGCGACTTACAATTTGGAAAGTTCATACATATTCATCCTGGTCCCCCCGTGGGGAATGAACCCACAACCCTGGCGTTGCAAGCGCCATGCTCTACCAACTGAGCCACACATTAGTTTCTAGCCTTGACTTGCCTGCTGGTGTTCAATGTATGTTTGGAGGGTCATGAGGCGTGTCGATGCTGATATGGATTATAAGACTGTTGCCATGGGTGTAATGCTGGTGTTGAGTGTTGAGAGCAGGAGTTGAGTGTTGAGAGCAGGGGTTGAGTGTTGAGAGCTGGGGTTGAGAACTGGTGTTGAGTGTTGAGAGCTGGGGTTGAGAGCTGGTGTTGAGAGCTGGTTGAGAGTTGGGGTTGAGTGTTGAGAGCTGGGGTTGAGTGTTGAGAATTGAGAGCTGGTGTTGAGTGTTGAGAGCTGGTTGAGAGTTGGGGTTGAGTGTTGAGAGCTGGGGTTGAGTGTTAAGAGCTGTTGTTGAGTGTTGAGAATTGAGAGCTGGTGTTGAGTGTTGAGAGCTGGTGTTGAGAATTGAGAGCTGGTGTTGAGTGTTGAGAGCTGGTGTTGAGTGTTGAGAGCTGGTGTTGAGTGTTGAGAGCTGGGGTTGAGTGTTGAGAACTGGTGTTGAGTGTTGAGAGCTGGGGTTGAGTGTTGAGAGTTGAGAGCTAGGGTTGAGTGTTGAGAGCTGGTGTTGAGTGTTGAGTGCTGGTGTTGAGTGTTGAGAGCTGGTTGAGAGTTGAGTGTTGAGAGCTAGGGTTGAGTGTTGAGAGCTGGTGTTGAGTGTTGAGAGCTGGTGTTGAGTGTTGAGAGCTGGTTGAGTGTTGAGAGCTAGGGTTGAGTGTTGAGAGCTGGTGTTGAGTGTTGAGAGCTGGTGTTGAGTGTTGAGAGCTGGGGTTGAGTGTTGAGAGCTGGGGTTGAGTGTTGAGAGCTGGTGTTGAGTGTTGAGTGTTGAGAGCTGGTGTTGAGTGTTGAGAGCTGGTGTTGAGTGTTGAGAGCTGGTGTTGAGTGTTGAGAGCTAGGGTTGAGTTTTGAGAGCTGGGGTTGAGTGTTGAGAGCAGGAGTTGAGTGTTGAGAGCTGGTGTTGAGTGCTGGTGTTGAGAGCTGGTGTTGAGTGTTGAGAGCTGGTGTTGAGTATTGAGAGCTGGTGTTGAGTGTTGAGAGCTGGTGTTGAGTGTTGAGTGTTGAGTGTTGAGAGCAGGAGTTGAGTGTTGAGAGCTGGGGTTGAGTGTTGAGAGCTGGGGTTGAGTGTTGAGTGTTGAGAGCTGGTGTTGAGTGTTGATTGTTGAGAGCAGGAGTTGAGTGTTGAGAGCTGGTGTTGAGTGTTGAGAGCTGGTGTTGAGTGTTGAGTGTTGAGAGCTAGGGTTGAGTTTTGAGAGCTGGGGTTGAGTGTTGAGAGCTGGAGTACGTGGGGGTTCAGCTCCAGTGAGGAGATCTCCATTATTTATAACACTCACTGTGACCTACTTTGCAGCCTGGCGGTAACCACTCTCTCTCTCTGTATTTTAAACGCATCTATCTTTAACTAAGGGACAGAGCGGGCACACATTTACACTCTTGAGCAACATACATGTACACAGGAAAGTGAAGCGTCATACACGCAAAGCTTTACATAAAGCACACAGTTTATCACTCAAGCACTCATACACACTTGTTTACAGACACAATCACGCACACACCAGCATAAACACTCACACACACACACACACACACACACACACACACACACACACACACACACACACACACACACACACACACACACACACACACACACACACACACACACACACACACACACATTTACATCCCCACACACACATATTGTATATATACACATATGCACACACACACCTGATAATTCCGCCCTGCATCTGTCCTCTGTCCTGTTGTACCTGGCCTTCTAAATGGTGTCTAAAATGTTCCCATTGTTTCTCTCCCAAACCCATTGACTTATTGCCTGTTATTAACCATCAATGGAAGAACTAAGAGGCGGAGAGAGAGAGTGGAGGCTGTGAGGAGGAACAGAGATGAGGAGAGAGAGAGTGGAGGAGAGAGAGAGTGGAGGCTGTGAGGAGGAACAGAGAGGAGGAGGAGAGAGAGTGGAGGCTGTGAGGAGGAACAGAGAGGAGGAGAGAGAGAGTGGAGGCTGTGAGGAGGAACAGAGAGGAGGAGAGAGAGAGTGGAGGAGAGAGAGAGTGGAGGCTGTGGGGACCAACAGAGAGGAGGAGAGAGAGAGTGGAGGCTGTGAGGAGGAACAGAGGAGGATGATAGAGTGGAGTCTGTGAGGAGGAGAGAGAGGAGGGAGAGAGAGTGAAGGCTGTGAGGAGGAACAGAGAGGAGGAGAGAGAGAGTGGAGGCTGTGGGGACCAACAGAGAGGAGGAGAGAGAGAGTGGAGGCTGTGGGGAGGAACAGAGAGGAGGAGGAGAGACAGTGGAGGCTGTGAGGAGGAACAGAGAGGAGGAGAGAGAGAGTGGAGGCTGTGAGGAGGAACAGAGAGGAGGAGAGAGGGAGTGGAGGAGAGAGAGAGTGGAGGCTGTGGGGACCAACAGAGAGGAGGAGAGAGAGAGTGGAGGCTGTGAGGAGGAACAGAGAGGAGGAGAGAAAGAGTGGAGGCTGTGGGGACCAACAGAGAGGAGAGAGAGTGGAGGCTGTGAGGAGGAACAGAGAGGAGGAGGAGAGAGAGTGGAGGCTGTGAGGAGGAACAGAGAGGAGGAGAGAGAGAATGGAGGCTGTGAGGAGGAACAGAGAGGAGGAGGAGAGAGAGAGTGGAGGCTGTGAGGAGGAACAGAGAGGAGGAGGAGAGAGAGTGGAGGCTGTGAGGAGGAACAGAGAGGAGGAGAGAGAGAGTGGAGGAGAGAGCGAGTGGAGGCTGTGAGGAGGAACAGAGAGGAGGAGAGAGAGAGTGGAGGCTGTGAGGAGGAACAGATAGGAGGAGAGAGAGAGTGGAGGAGAGAGAGAGTAGAGGCTGTGAGGAGGAACAGAGAGGAGGAGAGAGAGAGTGGAGGCTGTGAGGAGGAACAGAGAGGAGGAGAGAGAGAGTGGAGGCTGTGAGGAGGAACAGAGAGGAGGAGAGAGAGAGTGGAGGAGAGAGAGAGTGGAGGCTGTGAGGAGGAACAGAGAGGAGGAGAGAGAGAGTGGAGGCTGTGAGGAGGAACAGAGAGGAGGAGAGAGAGAGTGGAGGAGAGAGAGAGTGGAGCCTGTGAGGAGGAACAGAGGAGGAGAGAGAGTGGAGTCTGTGAGGAGGAACAGAGAGGAGGAGGAGAGAGAGTGGAGGCTGTGAGGAGGAACAGAGAGGAGGAGAGAGAGAGTGGAGGCTGTGGGGACCAACAGAGAGGAGGAGAGAGAGAGTGGAGGCTGTGAGGAGGAACAGAGGAGGAGAGAGAGAGTGGAGGCTGTGGGGACCAACAGAGAGGAGGAGAGAGAGAGTGGAGGCTGTGGGAAGGAACAGAGGAGGAGAGAGAGTGGAGGCTGTGGGAAGGAACAGAGGAGGAGAGAGAGAGTGGAGGCTTTGGGAAGGAACAGATGAGGAGAGAGAGAGTGGAGGCTGTGGGAAGGAACAGAGGAGGAGAGAGAGTGGAGGCTGTGGGAAGGAACAGAGGAGGAGAGAGAGAGAGGAGGCTGTGGGAAGGAACAGAGGAGGAGAGAGAGAGTGGAGGCTGTGGGAAGGAAAAGAGAGGAGGGAGAGTGGAGGCTGTGAGGAGGAGAGAGAGGAGGGAGAGTGGAGGCTGTGAGGAGGAATAGAGAGGAGGGAGAGAGAGAGTGGAGGCTGTGGGAAGGAACAGAGGAGGAGAGAGAGTGGAGGCTGTGGGAAGGAACAGAGGAGGAGAGAGAGTGGAGGCTGTGAGGAGGAATAGAGAGGAGGGAGAGAGAGAGTGGAGGCTGTGGGAAGGAACAGAGGAGGAGAGAGAGTGGAGGCTGTGGGAAGGAACAGAGGAGGAGAGAGAGTGGAGGCTGTTAGGAGGAGGAGAGAGTGGAGGCTGTGGGGAGGTAGTGAACAAGGGGAGGAGAGAGGGGAGGAGAGGAGAAGAGGCGAAGGGGTAACTCCAGTTTTTATTTTTTGGAGACGGGGCCACCACACCTCAAATGAGAACAGAAATGTGTTATTTCCGAGAGAGTGCTGTGCAGTGTCTCTGTTTTTACCGACCAAATACTGATGTGTGTTGGTGGAATGGAGATGATTACTGTGAAGGGCACTGCAGTCTAATAAAGTGATGAGACTGTGTTGTGTCTACTAATGAGATGTAGCCTGGTGGTCTTCTGCTAGAGAGAGAACACTGTGACAGAATGATTCATTTCATTCTCTCTCAAAGGAGCCCCATAAAAAATAATTGTTCTTGCTCTAAATTGTGTTTGTGTGTGTGTGTGTGTGTGTGTGTGTGTGTGTGTGTGTGTGTGTGTGTGTGTGTGTGTGTGTGTGTGTGTGTGTGTGTGTGTGTGTGTGTGTGTGTGTGTGTGTGTGTGTGTGTGTGTGTGCGTGCGTGCGGACATATTCTTGTGAATGTGTGTGTTCTGTGTCTGTGTATGCGCTTGTATCTGTTTTCGTGTGTGTGCGTGTGCGCGTGCGTGTGTGTGTGCGTGCGTGCGTTTGTGTGTGTGTGTGTGCGTGCGCGTGTGTGGTCAATAACTGTGTAATGTATGTCCTTTTTGTGCGTGGGCTCTGTGTCCTTTCCACACTCCCATTGGGACAGAGGTAGCTGTCTAGACTGGAGTGGTGCGACGCCGAGCTGGAATAATAAGGACCTTTCAGACAGCTCCTGAGTAAAGGGGATTCAGAACAACCCACATCCCAAATCTAGTTTCAGATCCAGATTCAATTGAAGGGCCTTTAACATTCAGACTCGGATGTGGTTTCAATTGCTGTATGTTTTCAACGTGAGGAGGGGGGTTCCAAAGTTGGAGGAAAGGTATGGGCTAACTAAGGAAACAGGATTTTCTATTGGTGAGTGAATTGGATTCACTCTCAGTCTGTTTACACTGAACTGGATTCACTCTCAGTCTGTTTACACTGAACTGGATTCACTCTCAGTCTGTTTACACTGAACTGGATTCACTCTCAGTCTGTTTACACTGAACTGGATTCACTCTCAGTCTGTTTACACTGAACTGGATTCACTCTCAGTCTGTTTACACTGAACTGGATTCACTCTCAGTCTGTTTACACTGAACTGGATTCACTCTCAGTCTGTTTACACTGAACTGGATTCACTCTCAGTCTGTTTACACTGAACTGGATTCACTCTCAGTCTGTTTACACTGAACTGGATTCACTCTTAGGCTGGGATTCAATGTGTTTGTGCGTTGTAGCGCGCTTGAAATTCAAAGGTAATTTCTGATTGAGCCAACATATGCACTATTTTACTGTGAATTTAAAAGGCACATTGCCAAAAACACACGATTGAAATGAACCCCAGCTTTAGTCTGTTTAAACTGAACTGCATTCACTCTCAGTCTGTTTACACTGAACTGGATTCACTCTGTCTCCACAAACAACTCCACTGTACATTATCTTCCCCTACTGTGTGCTTGGTCTACCATGTTACTGTGTGCTTGGTCTACCATGTTACTGTGTGCTTGGTCTACCATGTTACTGTGTGCTTGGTCTACCATGTTACTGTGTGCTTGGTCTACCATGTTACTGTGTACTTGGTCTACCATGTTACTGTGTGCTTGGTCTACCATGTTACTGTGTACTTGGTCTACCATGTTACTGTGTACTTGGTCTACCATGTTACTGTGTACTTGGTCTACCATGTTACTGTGTGCCTGGTCTACCATGTTACTATGTACTTGGTCTACCATGTTACTGTGTACTTGGTCTACCATGTTACTGTGTGCCTGGTCTACCATGTTACTGTGTACTTGGTCTACCATGTTACTGTGTACTTGGTCTACCATGTTACTGTGTACTTGGTCTACCATGTTACTGTGTACTTGGTCTACCATGTTACTGTGTGCCTGGTCTACCATGTTACTATGTACTTGGTCTACCATGTTACTGTGTACTTGGTCTACCATGTTACTGTGTACTTGGTCTACCATGTTACTGTGTACTTGGTCTACCATGTTACTATGTACTTGGTCTACCATGTTACTATGTGCCTGGTCTACCATGTTACTGTGTACTTGGTCTACCATGTTACTGTGTACTTGGTCTACCATGTTACTGTGTACTTGGTCTACCATGTTACTGTGTACTTGGTCTACCATGTTACTGTGTACTTGGTCTACCATGTTACTGTGTATATCTACGCATCAGTCAGACTCGTTTTTGCATATAAAGTACATTTTAAAATGTGGTCTGCATCTGTTAAATCTGCTCCTCCTGCATGCACCATGTGTTTGCTCTCTACTGTTTGTCCACTGGGCTCTGTGCTAGTCCCCCCAGCTTGTTTATCCAGCCCCAGAGACCCGTAATGCGGGTGCGCGAGAGACCTCTCGTGTGCCCAGTTTCACTAATGACTTCTTTGCTTCTCCTTCAGAATCGGGGTGGAATATAAATGAGTGTCCTTTAATCAGTTTTCTCCTCCTCCTCCTCCTCCTCCTCCACCTCCTCTTTCTCCTCCTCCACCTCCACCTCCCCCTCATCCTCCTCCTCCCTCTCCACCTCCTCTTCCTCCTCCCTCTCCACCTCCTCTTTCTCCTCTTCCACTTCCTCTTCCTCCTCCTCCTCCTCTTCCTCCACCTCCTCCCTCTCCACCTCCACCTCCTCTTTCTCCCTCTCCACCTCCTCTTTCTCCTCTTCCACCTCCTCTTCCTCCTCCTCCACCTCCTCTTTCTCCTCCACATCCTCTTCTTCCTCCTCTTTCTCCTCCACATCCTCCTCTTCCTCCTCCACCTCCTCATCCTCCTCCACCTCCTCCTCCTCTTCCTCCTCCACCTCCACTTTCTCCTCCTCCACTTTCTCCTCCTCCACCACCTCCTCCTTCTCCTCCTCCACCTCCTCAGTGATTTAGTAGCAGCTTCTCTTCAGTCCTGGCAGAGGAGCCAACTGTTAGCACAGCAGAAGAACTCTGTGTGTGTGTGTTCATATGAATGTGTGTTCTTATCTATTTTTTTATGACAGTGTTTCTACCCACAAACTTGTGCGTGATGTATGCTCATATCCTAACAGTCTCACACCTACATCACCCTGCCGTTCACTAGCCATTCAACCACACACAAGATAGCAAACACTGTAACATAGCTCTGTCATTCCAACAGCAAAGCCTCCTACGCACCTTATAACTTCCCCTCGAAGCTACAGGCGTAACAGACAATAACAGAGTGATGTCCTTGTGTGGCCTAGTTTGGAGGGGATTCCGGAACATGTCAGTGCGGTTGGCAAATGAAGAAGGTGTGAGGGGGTGTGGGAGCAAGGTGTGAGGGGGCCTTGGCAGAGATGGGGGATGGGGGGCAGATGGAGGTGGAGGAACGCTGGCTGAGTCGCCCGTTGTGGGACAGGAGGGATGTGACACCACGACCTCCCACATAGAGAGCCGTCTGCTCTTTGACAACGTGTCATGAGGTCGAGATCGAAGCGGCCTCTCCAACTCCCCACTGCGGCCTGTCCACATTCACACACCCGCTGACCGGCTTACATGCCCTGCACGTACCCAGAGTCCTTCACACTGGTGCTGTGTGTTGAACACAGCTGGGCGTTATAAACGAGCACTCACAGAAAGTGTGTGGGATAGAGGCGGTCCGTACAGTCTCGCCCACGCACACGCGCGCACACACATGAATGTTCACATACCTGTACTGTATACCTATTCACATATTGAGGATTCATATCCAGGCTTGAATACACTAACATGCATATCTCTCTATCACACACACACTCTCATACACTCTCATACACTCTCACACACTCTCATACTCTCTCACACACTCTCACACACTCTCACACACTCTCATACACTCTCATACACTCTCACACACTCTCACACACACACTCTCTCTCTCACACACACACACACACACACACACACACACACACACACACACACACACACACACACACACACACACACACACACACACACACACACACACACACACACACACACACACACACACACACACACACACACACACACACAAGTTTGCCTGTGGAACAACTCCAGCAGTGAGCAGTATTAGGCTGTCAGTCAAAGGGACAACCTTAAAAGGGCACAGAACCCTGGAGGAGACAGAAATGAATGAAATATCACCACACACATACACACACTGCCAAATCACTTAAGGTCGCCCAGCAGTTCCAAACAAACTTCTTCACCTGGAACACACGCAGTCTGATACACAACAAAATCTAGTCAACACACATTACACACAATATCATCCTCAAAACAATATAATCCACAACAATTCAGTAGGCTCATCTCTCCTTCATCAGTTGACCTGAGTCTATTTGTCTGTAGTATGTCCTGTGGATCACCATCACCACCGTCTCGTAACTCAACCCATCTCGTAACTCAACCCGTCTCGTAACTCAACCCGTCTCGTAACTCAACCCGTCTCGTAACTCAACCCATCTCGTAACTCAACCCGTCTCGTAACTCAACCCATCTCGTAACTCAACCCGTCTCGTAACTCAACCCATCTCGTAACTCAACCCATCTCGTAACTCAACCCATCTCGTAACTCAACCCATCTCGTAACTCAACCCGTCTCGTAACTCAACCCATCTCGTAACTCAACCCGTCTCGTAACTCAACCCATCTCGTAACTCAACCCGTCTCGTAACTCAACCCATCTCGTAACTCAACCCATCTCGTAACTCAACCCGTCTCGTAACTCAACCCATCTCGTAACTCAACCCATCTCGTAACTCAACCCGTCTCGTAACTCAACCCATCTCGTAACTCAACCCATCTCGTAACTCAACCCGTCTCGTAACTCAACCCGTCTCGTAACTCAACCCGTCTCGTAACTCAACCCGTCTCGTAACTCAACCCGTCTCGTAACTCAACCCGTCTCGTAACTCAACCCGTCTCGTAACTCAACAACAACCCTCACATGCCTCGTCATGTTCAGTGGGGAGAAAATTGTTTGAAACGGGAGAGTGAAATCTGACCTTGTCCAATAAGTACACAGATTTCAATTTTCTGTTACAAAATGTTTTGCGTCGGTGTACCCTACTGACCATGATCCGACTTCCTGAACTTTGACCCGGACTTCATGAACATTACTGTAACAACAAACTCCCTTTGTTGTTTGGCACCAAAACAGGAAATGTTCACGCCGGAGTGCAAGTTTAAGGAGTCGGTGTTTGAGAATTACTACGTGATCTACTCGTCCACTGTGTACCGGCAGCAGGAGTCCGGTCGGGCCTGGTTCCTGGGCCTTACCAAGGAAGGCCAGGTCATGAAGGGGAACAGGGTCAAGAAGACCAAGCCCTCATCACACTTTGTCCCCAGGCCCATTGAAGGTAAGGCATCTGAATGTCTCTGCCGTCTCATCTGTGTATTGTCTTTTGCAGGTTTTGATCGCCTGGAGTAAGTTGGTTGAAGCCCAATATGGTGAAATCAGAGGGGGGGCCTCATTTATAAAATGTGCTTACGCACAGATTTGATCGTACATTGTGCGTACGATGAAATCCATGGTAACGTTTGCGATTTATAAATGTTGAACTTCACATTGGGAAAATTTCATGATTTACTTGGGATTTTGCATGACATTTCATGATTTTACTTGGGATTTTGCATGACATTTCATGATTTATAAATGAAACATGCTTGTGTTATAACATTAGCAGTCTATACACATTTTCCAAATTGCATTTCTTCACTCTGGCGCAAAAAAAATATTCCTCATGCTAAAATGAAGTATAAAAAGTTTTATGAACAAGGCCCCTGGCAGATAATGTTGGACCTATGTTGTCAAATACTTTCAAATCATTTATCTGCTTTTGATTCACTTCACTTGGTACAATTGGAACCAATGGAATACTCACAAAAGTGGTTAACGCTTTATAATTATGTCCAGTTAATAAATCATTTATATGGAATTTAGAAATGGTCTGCCCACCATTTTATTAATCAGTTTTCCTACATTTTTAAATGTCAATAAGTTAATTATTCACACATTTGTTAACAATTTTAAAGGTCCAATGCAGACTTAAAAATATATATATATTCTTAATATAAAATTATTTCTGCTACCTTACTGTGATTGGTCAAAAAGCTTCTTAGCAAATAGCTATTTCTCAAGTAAGAATTTAGCTAGGACTGTCTGGGAGGGGTTTGATTGGGGAGGGGAAAAATGAAAACGAACTGTTATTGGCAGAGAGGTTTGGAACTCTCTTATTTGTCTATTAACTAATTTACTGCACGGTGACGTCATCAAAACTCTTGCCAAAACAGCTGTTACACTGAAAAGGCATTATCATAATTTTCACAAATTTCACAAATTATTACATCCAGTGATTTATAAAGTTCTCAATGAATATGTACAGTTTTCATATATAAATAGGACATATGGAATGTCATTTACACAAACACAAGGCAGGTAAAGGTAGAGCACATCCTCCGATAATTCTTATGGGACTTAGTGTGGAAATATATATAAAGCACAGGAAATCACGTTTTTTGACTGCACTGGGCCTTTAAATGATTTATTGTTGGTTTATAAGATAATGTATAAGGTGTTTAATATAGATACTTATCTATATTAGACTATATCAGCTACCTAATCTAAAGCAAGCACTATACTTTATAAACTGTTTTTAAAGGACCTGAGTCCTGACTCTTAAAACCCATTAGTAGACATCCCAGCAGTACCTCATACTCCACCAAGGTCTCAAAGTGACCCAAAATCAGGGGTTGGAATCGGAAAATAACATAATTTTTCAAGGAACAGAACCGAGAACGAAAGTGATCTATACTGTCCTGGAACAGAACCGTATTTTAAAAGCGTGGGAACCGGTTAATAACGTTATTTTACGTTCCGGGCATTTATTTCCAGTCCCACAAAAAACGCAACAAAGCGCCTTTACAAAGCCCTCACTGAGTACGGTTACATGCACACAATAATGCAATCATTGCAAATAGTAAGATGAATATAATAATTTGATTAATACGTTTACATGCTTTGCAAGAAAAACTATTTCCCTAATAATCCTGTTTACATGGACACATCTGAGATCAGGCTATGTGATGGGACTTTGATAAATGCAGAAAATCGCCAATCAAAATAAACATTCTACCACAGCGGCCATGTTATTTTTGGGAACCATATTTGATGCTGAATTCGGACATATGACGTTTGTATGTGAAAACGACTTCTAAGACGCATACATTCAGTTGTTTCCGAACTCACGTCACTTGCGCTAAAGAGGGAGAGTCGCTCAGCTGGTGCTTACTTTGAGTTTGATCTCACGCTGATTAAGATAAGCAGAGTAAGGTGTTTACATGACTATTGCATATCTGCCTACTGCCATAATCAGTTTAATATCGAATTAAACCAAAGCATTGTTTAATACTCGTTTTTGATTGGCTAGAAGGGCATTCTAGAATGGACATTAAAACCAGATAACAGGACAGTTGGAAAAGATATCGGGACATCTTGCAATCATGACGCAATATGCGCTGACATTACAGACGTGATTCAGAAATGAGGGAGAGAGATGTTTACTAGAGAACAATGGATTCACTTTATCAATGCTAGTTAAGGAGACTATAGTTATCACGTTTCACATTGGATGTAGTTACTACAAAAAAGGTAAGATGTGTTTTTATTTTAATTCTGGTTCCTCTCTGCACACACAAGCTTGTTAGTTAGCTCGCTTGTTAGCTAGCTCTGGTCTAGCTCTCGAAAACCCTAGGCGGCATTATGTGAAATGTAATGGAACTGAGTCATGGTCAATGGCTAGTTCTAGTCCGACGATAGTTAAACCAACTCTCTGAAGTTCAAAGACATTCAAAGTTCCTCCATAGAAGCCGCTCCTCCCTAGGTATAATACTGTGGGCCTAATTCAGATAATGCACGTCATAACAACAAGATGCCTAGCGCTTCATGCCCAGCTCTCCACACACACAAAATGTCAGTCCTACGCCACACCCTACACTACACTTGTATGTCTAATGCATATACAGTTGATGTCGGAAGTTTACATACACCTTAGCCAAATACATTTAAACTCAGTTTTATACAATTCTTGAAATTTAATCAGAGTAAAAATACCCTGTCTTAGGTCAGTTAGGATCACCACTTTATTTTAAGAATGTGAAATGTCAGAATAATAGTAGAATGATTTATTTCAGCATTTATTTATTTCATCACATTCCCAGTGGGTCAGAAGTTTACATACACTCAATTAGTATTTTGTAGCATTGCTTAAAAAATGTTTAACTTGGGTCAAACGTTTTGGGTAGCCTTCCACAAATTACCCACAATAAGTTGGGTGAATTTTGGCCCATTCCTCCTGACAGAGCTGGTGTAACTGAGTCAGGTTTGTAGGCCTCCTTGCTCACACACGCTTTTCAGTTCTGCCCACAAATTTTCTATAGGATTGAGGTCAGGGCTTTGTGATGGCCACTCCAATACCTTGACTTTGTTGTCCTTGAGCCATTTTGCCACAACTTTGGAAGTATGCTTTGGGTCATTGTCCATTTGGAAGACCCATTTGCGACCAAGCTTTAACTTCCTGACTGATGTCTTGAGATGTTGCTTTAATATATCCACATAATTGTCCCCCCTCATGATGCCATCTATTTTGTGAAGTGCACCAGTCCCTCCTTCAGCAAAGCACCCCCACAACATGATGCTGCCACCCCTGTGCTTCACGGTTGGGATGGTGTTCTTCGGCTTGCAAGCCGCCCCCTTTTTCCTCCTAACATAACGATGGTCATTATGGCCAAACAGTTCTATTTTTGTTTCATCAGACCAGAGGACATTTCTCCAAAAAGTACTATCTTTGTCCCCATGTGCAGTTGCAAATCGTAGTCTGGCTTTTTTATGGCGGTTGTGGAGCAGTAGCTTCTTTCTTGCTGAGCGGACTTTCAGGTTATGTCGCTATAGGACTCGTTTTACTGTGGATATAGATACTTTTGTACCTGTTTCCTCCAGCATCTTCACAAGGTCCTTTACTGTTGTTCTGGGATTGATTTGCACTTTTCACACCAAAGTACGTTCATCTCTAGGAGACAGAACGAGTCTCCTTCCTGAGCGGTATGACGGCTGCGTGGTCCCATGGTGTTTATACTTGCGTACTATTGTTTGTACAGATGAATGTGGTACCTTCAGGCATTTGGAAATTGCTCCCAAGGATGAACCAGACTTATGGAGGTCTACAATTGTTTTTCTGAGGTCTTGGCTGATTTCTTTTGTTTTTCCCATGATGTCAAGCAAAGAGGCACTGAGTTTGAATGAAGGCCTTGAAATACATCCACAGGTACACCTCCAATTGACTCAAATTATGTCAATTAGCCTATCAGAAGCTTCTAAAGCCATGACATCATTTTCTGGAATTTTCCAAGCTGTTTAAAGGCACAGTCAACTTAGGTTATGTAAACTTCTGACCCACTGGATTTGTGATACAGTGAATTATAAGTGAAATAATCTGTCTGTAAACAATTGTTGGAAAAATTACTTGTGTCATGCACAAAGTAGATGTCCTAACCGACTTTCCAAAACTATAGTTTGTGAACAAGAAATTTGTGGTTGAAAAACTAGTTTTAATGACTCCAACATAAGTCTATGTAAACTTCCGACTTCAACTGTAAATAGCTTTCGCGCTCCATAGCAAGCTGCTCTATCCATTGGTGAAGTAATTAAATGTCGAGCTAAATGTACAAATGTTTATGGATTTAAGAGTTTTAAAATAGGAACAGAAAGGAGCGATGTAAATGGTTATTTATTTAGGATTCGAACTGGTCCAGAACTTTCTTTTCCTGGTCAGAACAGTGGAACAGAACAAAGAAAAATATGGTTGAAAAATAATATTGGTTCCAACCCCTGCCTACAACATATCAATGGAGAAAAACTAAGCACCCAACACAGGGCGTTTAATTTTTAAGGAAATATATTTAATATTTTTTTTCAGAACAGGTTGCAAGAGAAACTTCATCCACTCTGTGGGAGTCCCTGAGCTCGATCTGAATTTGTCTCTCTGTCTGCCCATCCATCTCCTCGTTATTTATCCTCCATGTTCCCCTCTATCCCCCCTGCTTCCTGCTTCTTCCTCTACTACATACACGTCCTGCAGTGTGTATGTACAGGGAGCCGTCGCTGCATGAGATCGAGGAGAAACAGCGCTCCAGGAAGAACTCAGGGACTCCCACCATGAACGGAGGGAAAGCTGTCAACCAGAACTCCTAGCAGCAGGGCCCCAAGGGTGGGGGGCCACTAGGGGGCCCGGTCCCCCCTCTCTTAAACAGAGGGGGGAGGGGCCACAAACCCCCTTCGCCACCATGCCCTCTGAAGGGATGGACCGCCACGAGGGGGAGAAGCTACACCCAAGACCACAAAAAAACTCTTGCCTGTGAAAATCTTTTAGACAAATATCAAGACAAACCCAGAGGAAAACAAAAAGCGACTACAAACATTTTCAATCAGGACTTGACCTACGTTTTATGCAAAAAAAGAAGAAAAAAAGCTGTGACAAGACAAAGAAATGGTGGTCTCTTCACAATACAAATATCTATCGTTTTCATTTTATGCTGTGAAAAATTCGCTTTAAACACATGTTTGATTTCCCATGCGTTGATTTTATGAATGCTATGACACCTTCACAAGTGTTATTGTCCAATAATAATAATATTATGTATGTGTTGACTAATTCATCATCCCAATTTTAGTATCATTGTTATTCTGTTTTTCGTTTGAGACTGTAGAAGTTTGAAAAATTGTTTGTTTTCATATTGCGTGACAGTGAATGCCCTTTCACACTGCATACACTGGTGTGAGGGTAAACATGTAATGTATATGAGAGCTCGTTGTTGGGCTCGGAAGGAACAGGTATGGGTGGGTGGGATGGGTTTTGCTCAGGTGATGTCCTTTCGGTGAGGAATACGTTGGGTGGATCTCAATACTCTAATTTGGAGTCTCCTCACACTCTTCGGTATTACAGGACTAGACAACTAAAAGCAATATGGAGGGGCTACTCCACCAAGCATCACAGCAGGCATCTACCATATTATGGTGCGTTGGAGTGCTATCGGAAATGTGGAAATACAAGTTCCCGACTCGGAAATAACCACTTGAACGACCCTCAAAGTCTGAGTCACAAGTGGGAAACATGGTCCAGAGTTGTGACGTTTCATCACTGGCTCTTCACCTTTTCAACCACTAGACGGTAGAAGAAAACAATTTACAACCTTAACCATGTGATTAACGTAGCTTAGTGGATCCGTACAGTATATAGTTTGACACATTGTCAACGTGGGCAACTTTAGCTAGATTAGCCATCTAGCTAGAATCTCATTGGTTGAAGAGTTATTCCGACTTCATTAGTACACGAGCGCACTCATGCCATAATTTACAACTCCACCAACTGGGAAATACAGAGATTCCGAGGACCACTCGAACGCACCATTACTCTCAACAATCCCGCCCTGTCAACTCAATGGTCAGGAGGGAAAAGAAACAGGAAAGGATAGCCTTGTAATAGCATCAATACTCTGGCAACGTGTTTATAGGCAGGAGGGGAAAAGGTAGATAGAACTTCTGGTTGTTTTCGTTAGGTGAACAGCACTACTAAGGGGATTTGTCTCTAATATGAACTGGCTTGGCCAATCCTATGGGAGTAAATGTCATTCTCTCCAGAAAACAGAGGGAAACTTGGCTAGCATCCGCCAATCAAGGATTATTTTATGAATAGGTGGAACTGGTGTATTTCACCTCTGCATGCGCCTTGACAAAGACTTTGTTCAAAGTGATCAGAGAATGCTTTTAGGCGGTAACAAATAAATCATGGACATGTCCTTAGGGAGGCAAGTTGTGGCTTGTTTAAGGGCAAGACATAGACATAGTACTGTATGCATCAGCGAAGGTTGGATTGCCGGCAGGTCTTGCAGATCAGACAAGTATTCGTCCCAATACTCTTAAGAAGCTTCCTCTCCTTGTGTCCTGTTGATGGGGTGTGGCGTATTCATTTCATAAAAGTAGTCTCTTTATATCTTTATATATACGAGGTAAAGGAAAAAAAAATAAAGGAAGTCTTTTAAGAGAATTTTGGACAAAGCCCCTGGGAAACCCTCCTCTTTCATTGTTAACATTTCACCTACGATACTGTACTCAAGAACAGCCTACCACAATGCAACAGGATGGAGCCCAGCCATACAAAACACAGGGAAACAAAACATTTGGACGCCAGAAGGTGCGTTTGCCCTGAGAGTCTGTAAACATGTCACTGTTTTGTACTTCCAGGCTGGCATCCCAATGACTTCCATCTCAGTAGGGGCTGGCATCCTAATGGCTTCCATCTCAGTAGGGGCTGGCATCCTAATGGCTTCCATCTCAGTAGGGGCTGGCATCCTAATGGCTTCCATCTCAGTAGAGGCTGGCATCCCAATGGCTTCCATTGCAGTAGGTTTGGTGAGCCATTAAATGAGCCATTTGCTGCATTGTGGAAACGAGACCCTGTCATTTCATAAATCAAATGTAGGAGAATGGCTGTATATACAAAGGAGAAACACGAATGTCAAACCAGTTGTTAAGGAAGGGAAGAACCCACCCCCCCCCCTCATCACCAATATAGACAAATCACCCGTGGAGGAGCAATCCACTGATCCTATCGTTCGTCTAACTCAGGAAGTCCCACTCCAGTCCAATGAACGGAGTCCGACAACAAGGCGGGCCACCCTTGCCAAGCGCCCAATGCACAAAACCTGGCCAAAGGTGTGGTCTTGGGGCGGTTGGGTCGGGGGTGTTGGTGGCAAAGTGGGGGGTCTGGGGGGGGGTCAGGCCAGGACATGAGTTAAGGGATGTCAGGGTGTCATGTCAGACACGTCCACTTCTAACTGTGGCAGGAAGACCAGCACAGGGTATCGCTCTGTGTCGGAGAACTGAAAAAATTACTATTCACAAGTCTTCCACTGGGGTCTGGAGAGAGCGGGCACAGTTCTGCAGTAGCTGCTTCACTATAGGTAGTCCACAAGCACAGATCTAGGATCAGCTTACTCTCCTTTAGTTCTAACTTTAATCATTAGGTCAGCGTTTCCCAAACTCGGTCCTCGGTGACCCCGAGGGGTGCACGTTTTGGTTTTTTGTCCCTAGCACTACACAGCTGATTCAAATAATCAACTCATCATCAAGCTTTGATTATTTGAATCAGCTGTGTAGTGTCAGGGGTAATAAACAAAACGTACACCCAGTGGGGGCCACAGGACCGAGTTTGGGAACCACTGCATGAAGTGGTGGGTATATCCTAACCTTAACCATGACGTGGTGGGTATATCCTAACCTTAACCATGAAGTGGTGGGTATATCCTAACCTTAACCATGAAGTGGTGGGTATATCCTAACCTTAACCATGACGTGGTGGGTATATCCTAACCTTAACCATGAAGTGGTGGGTATATCCTAACCTTAACCATGACGTGGTGGGTATATCCTAACCTTAACCATGACGTGGTGGGTATATCCTAACCTTAACCATGAAGTGGTGGGTATATCCTAACCTTAACCATGAAGTGGTGGATATATCCTAACTGCTACCATGAAGTGGTGGATATATCCTAACTGCTACCATGAAGTGGTGGATATATCCTAACTGCTACCATGAAGTGGTGGGGACGCAAAACGGACCTTAAATCAGCATGTACCTGCAACTTCATACTACTGGGGGGGGGGGGGGGGGATTGCGACGAAGCATTGCATGAAAAATGGATGTACTTTACAGAGAAAGGAGGGGTTGAGGATAGAGAGTGAGAGTAAAATAGGTGTAATAGAAGTGAACAAAGAGAACACTTTTGGGGACAAAATGAAAACGCCAGAGGGACTGCCCAGGGGCTCAATACTGTGTAAATGGATATTATATTTATATTTTGGTTTGGGAAATGATTTAACTGTCAATGGAACACACGCATTTATGCATTATGAATTGTGAGATAAAAAAAAAATGCATTGATATTTAAATTCAGAATGAAGTTAGTGATTGTTTAAGAATAAAAATACCTTATCAAAAGCTTTCACCAATTTACTGTGCCGCTGTTTTCTTGTCGATAACCTTGTGCACTGTGTCCACTGAGTCTTTCCCCCTGATAAGAACATCCCAAAAAATACTCGATTTTTTTTCTACACCCCCACCTTGATGTTCGAGACAGTGCCCAGTGTCAAATCATTGAAGGTGATTTATCATGTCATTCAGGCTCGAGTCCAATGTCATTTTGGGATTGCGCACCTGCGCCCTTAATTCTACCATTGTCATGGAAACAGACTTTCCCCCCCTGCTGTCTGCAAGGAGAATGAGGAGGAGGAAGAGGAGGAGGAAGGTTGGTGCTGATGGCTTCTGTACAGAGGACACTCTTTCATTGGTGTTCTAGTTGAAAGAAAGGCAGCACTTCAGCAAGGGATGAGTGTACACCCACAGCGAGAGAGAGAGAGAGAGAGGAAGAGGAAAAGAGAGAGAGAGAGGGAGAGAGGGAGAGGAAGAGGGAGAGAGATGCAGAGGAAAAGAGAGAGAGAGGATGAGGGAGAGAGATGCAGAGGAAGAGAGAGAGAGAGAGAGGAAGAGGGAGAGAGATGCAGAGGAAGAGAGAGAGATCGGAAGATAAACCCAATTATCACTCTCATCTTTCTCGCTCCTAACAGCTCTCATACACACACACACCTCTCACAACAGCTACCATACACACAAACACACACACACACACACACACCTCTCACAACAGCTACCACACGCACAGACACACGCACACACACACACACACACACACCTCTCACAACAGCTACCACACACACACGCACACACACACACACACACCTCTCACAACAGCTACCATACACACACACACACACACACCTCACAAAACGCTTGTGCTCTCTCACACACACACACTTCAAAGAAAGCTATTTTATCCCAAGGCTATTTTATCCCAAGGCTATTTTATCCCAAGGCTATTTTATCCCAATGCTATTTTATCCCAAGGCTATTTTATCCCAAGGCTATTTTATCCCAATGCTATTTTATCCCAAGGCTATTTTATCCCAAGGCTATTTTATCCCAAGGCTCTCCTGATACAATCATTCTGAAGCTACGCATTTCTATGTCAAATTGGAGAAGTATTGCTCCAAGATGTTACTGTCTATAGTGCTGAATAGGGTTGTTATTTTGAAGGTGTTTCGATTGAGACAATGTCCAACTCTGGTACAGGAACCAATTCAAAATGAATTTCTATGTTTAAGCGATAGTTAATTCAAAAATAAAACTTTTGTCAAATGTTTACAAACTTTTAAAGGTTCAGTATGTAGCTTTGTGCGCACCCGACTAAGTGCACATAGACATTCTCATTGAAAGCAAGTCTGATAAGTGGTAGATCCGTTCTACGTGCACTATTTCTGCTTCCTCTCCTTAAGTTTAGTTTTTGTGTCTTTTTACTTTATGGGTTTTGTACACCAGCTTTAATCATCTGAAAATACAATATTTTTGGTTATTGAAAAAAAATATTTCACAGTAGTTTAGAGGGTACGATGATTCTATACACTGCTTGTTTTGTCACATAAACTGAAATTAGGCAAACATGCTATCTGCCCCTTGCCATCTTTTGTTTATTTCCAGCCACTGTTATTACTGTAACATACAGTATGCCTCAATCACACATGAATATGAAATATAGGCACCATCTAAAGGCTCCCCGTTTATTTGGGATTGAGGCATATAGCATTTCATCTCGGCATTGGACCACTCTTGAGAAAGTTGTCTGAAAGAAACTGACAAACATTTTTTGATTGAACTGTCCCTTTAATATCACAATTCACAGAAAGACAAGATCTATAATCTATATAGGAATCTATGCTGTCCTTTTTTTGCCTCCTAATAAACTTTTAATAGGTAGAAAACAGCTCACAGACAACAAACTCTTTTTCTGTAAGTGGAAAACAGTCATCCGTTTAGACTACCTGGGAAGTCCCTCGGCACCTGAGGAGAGCAATGTCAAGGGCTGCAGCCAGCTCTCAGCCGCACTCCGACATGTAAATATGGAACAATACAGGGTATCTGACTGCAGCCCTGCCTCCCACCTAGTCCCTGCTGCGTGAGGAAACACTGGGTCGACAGCTCTACATTGATTCTCTGAATACATTGAATTAATTATAACACTAACATTGAGTTAATACCAGCGTGAGACATCATCAGACCATCATCAAGGCCATCATCAAGGCCATCATCAGACCATCGTCAAGGCCATCATCAGACCATTATCAAGGCCATCATCAGACCATCGTCAAGGCCATCATCGGACCATCATCCAGACCATCAGCAGAACATCATCCAGACCATCATCAGACCATCATCCAGACCATCATCCAGACCATCATCCAGACCATCATCAGACCATCATCCAGACCATCATCCAGACCATCATCCAGACCATCATCAGACCATCATCAGACCATCACCAGACCATCATCCAGACCATCATCAGACCATCATCCAGACCATCATCCAGACCATCATCAGACCATCATCAGACCATCATCCAGACCATCATCAGACCATCATCCAGACCATCATCCAGACCATCATCAGACCATCATCCAGACCATCACCAGACCATCATCAGACCATCATCAGACCATCATCCAGACCATCACCAGACCATCATCAGACCATCATCCAGACCATCATCCAGACCATCAGCAGAACATCATCCAGACCATCATCTAGACCATCACCAGACCATCATCAGACCATCATCCAGACCATCAGCAGAACATCATCCAGACCATCATCTAGACCATCATCAGACCATCATCCAGACCATCATCCAGACCACCATCCATACCATCATCCAGACCATCAGCAGACCATCATCCAGACCATCAGCAGACCATCATGCAGACCATCAGCAGACCATCATCCAGACCATCATCCAGGCCATCAGACCATCATCAGACCATCATCCAGACCATCATCCAGACCATCATCAGACCATCATCCAGACCATCATCCAGACCATCATCAGACCATCATCCAAGACCATCATCCAGACCACCATCCAGACCATCATCCATACCATCATCCAGACCATCATCCAGGCCACCATCCAGACCATCATCCAGACCATCATACAGACCATCATCCAGACCATCATCCAGACCATCATACAGACCATCATCCAGACCATCATCCAGACCATCATACAGACCATCATCCAGACCATCATCCAGACCATCATCCAGACCATCATACAGACCATCATCCAGACCATCATCCAGACCATCATCCATACCATCATCCAGACCATCATCCAGGCCACCATCCAGACCATCATCCAGACCATCATACAGACCATCATCCAGACCATCATACAGACCATCATCCATACCATCATCCAGACCATCATCCAGGCCACCATCCAGACCATCATCCAGACCATCATACAGACCATCATCCAGACCATCATACAGACCGTCATCCAGACCGTCATCCAGACCATCATCCAGACCATCATCCAGACCATCATACAGACCATCATCCAGACCATCATCCAGGCCTAATAAAGATCTTCTTCCATGTCTTTTTTCTATTTTTCTTTCTATCTCTCTATTCCTCCCTCTCCGTTTCTCTCTTACTCTGGGTGCGTCCCCAATGGCACCCTATTCCCCTACGGGCCCTGGTTAAGGTAGTGCACTATGGGCCCTGGTTAAGGTAGTGCACTATGGGCCCTGGTTAAGGTAGTGCACTATGGGCCCTGGTTAAGGTAGTGCAATATGGGCCCTGGTTAAGGTAGTGCACTATGGGCCCTGGTTAAGGTAGTGCACTATGGGCCCTGGTTAAGGTAGTGCACTATGGGCCCTGGTTAAGGTAGTGCACTATGGGCTCAGGTTAAGGTAGTGCACTATGGGCCCTGGTTAAGGTAGTGCACTATGGGCCCTGGTTAAGGTAGTGCAATATGGGCCCTGGTTAAGGTAGTGCACTATGGGCCCTGGTTAAGGTAGTGCACTATGGGCCCAGGTTAAGGTAGTGCACTATGGGCCCTGGTTAAGGTAGTGCACTATGGGCTCAGGTTAAGGTAGTGCACTATGGGCCCTGGTTAAGGTAGTGCACTATGGGCCCTGGTTAAGGTAGTGCAATATGGGCCCTGGTTAAGGTAGTGCACTATGGGCCCTGGTTAAGGTAGTGCACTATGGGCCCTGGTTAAGGTAGTGCACTATGGGCCCTGGTTAAGGTAGTGCACTATGGGCCCTGGTTAAGGTAGTGCACTATGGGCCCTGGTTAAGGTAGTGCACTATGGGCCCTGGTTAAGGTAGTGCACTATGGGCCCTGGTTAAGGTAGTGCACTATGGGCCCTGGTTAAGGTAGTGCACTATGGGCCCTGGTTAAGGTAGTGCACTATGGGCCCTGGTTAAGGTAGTGCACTATGGGCCCTGGTTAAGGTAGTGCACTATGGGCCCTGGTTAAGGTAGTGCACTATGGGCCCTGGTTAAGGTAGTGCACTATGGGCCCTGGTTAAGGTAGTGCACTATGGGCCCTGGTTAAGGTAGTGCACTATGGGCCCCGGTTAAGGTAGTGCACTATGGGCCCCGGTTAAGGTAGTGCACTATGGGCCCCGGTTAAGGTAGTGCACTATGGGCCCCGGTTAAGGTAGTGCACTATGGGCCCCGGTTAAGGTAGTGCACTATGGGCCCTGGTTAAGGTAGTGCACTATGGGCCCTGGTTAAGGTAGTGCACTATGGGCCCTGGTTAAGGTAGTGCACTATGGGCCCTGGTTAAGGTAGTGCACTATGGGCCCTGGTTAAGGTAGTGCACTATGGGCCTCTGTGTTTAGATATGGGACGGAGCCTTGCGGACCTTGTCTTCTCCCCTCTCAGAGAGAATGAGGAACTCCTAGGTCTGAAGTAGAAGGAAGTTCCTCATAAAAAAACTATTGGTCTCCATTCAACTAAGATTTCAGCAGTCTGCCTTTGATCTTAATGGGCTCGCAGGTCTTTCTCATGTCTTTTCATCCAAATCTACTGTACAGAAGTGAATAATGTATTGGATAATTGGCTTTAATTCTTTCCCAGAGCAAGGGAGAAAAGCAAGTTGGGAATCATTATATGGCTGTAAATGGAAGGAGGCATACAAGTGGGAGCGACTGCACAGAAGTCTTGGAAGTTTTGTGCTCGTCAGAAAAGAAAGATTACTACAGAGAAAACTGAGATGTTCTTCCTTTGTATGCCATGAGCCATTCTTTCTGTTTAAGTATTCACACAAAGACACACACACACACACACACACACACACACACACACACACACACACAAATCAGCGTCACTGATTTATGAAGCACTGGGACAACTACTGGTACATGTAGTCCAACACACACACGCCTCACAGAAACACATATAACACACACACACCTCACAGAAACACATATAATACACACACACCTCACAGAAACACATATAACACACACACACCTCACAGAAACACATATAACACACACACACCTCACAGAAACACATATAATACACACACATGCTAATACACACACGTACACACAGGCGCACACACACACCACAAAGACACAAATAAATTCTGATATTCTTACACCAACAAACGCACTTATGTACACACACACACACACACACACACAGTGGCGGCGGTCCCTCATAGTCGAGGATTATGTCAGTCAGGCTTATGTATTCAGAGGTGTATGAATACTCCAACACACACACACACACACACCAAACTCTGCAGGTATGATCGTGTAATTCGGCTGGCAGTATTTCCTGTTATTTTACAATGCTGTTCTGCTCTTTCCCAATAGCCATTATTCCATCTTATTCCCTCTCTCTCTCCATCTTATGCCCTCTCTCTCTCTTCATCTTATTCACTCTCTCCGTCTTATTCCCCCTCTCTCTCCATCTTATTTCCTCTCTCTCTCCATCTTATTCGTTCTCTCTCCATCTAATTAATTCTCTCTCCATCTTATTCCCTCTCTCTCTTCATCTTATTCCCTCTCTCCATCTTATTTGTTCTCTCTCCATCTAATTCGTTCTCTCTCCATCTTATTCCCTCTCTCCATTTTATTCCCTCTCTTTCTCCATCTTATTTATTCTCTCTCCATCTAATTAGTTCACCCTCCGTCTTATTCCCTCTCTCCATTTTATTCCCTCTCTCTCTCCATCTTATTCCCTCTCTCTCTCCATCTTATTCTCTCTCTCTCCATCTTATGCCCTCTTTCTCTCTCCATCTTATTCCCTCTCTCTCTCCATCTTATTCTCTCTCTCCGTCTTATTCCCTCTCTCTCCATCTTATGCCCTCTCTCTCTCCATCTTATGCCCTCTCTCTCTCCATCTTATTCTCTCTCTCCATCTTATTCTCTCTCTCCATTTTATTCCCTCTCTTTCTCCATCTTATTTATTCTCTCTCCATCTAATTAGTTCACTCTCCGTCTTATTCCCTCTCTCCATCTTATTCTCTCTCTCTCTCCATTTTATTCCCTCTCTCTCTCCATCTTATTCTCTCTCTCTCTCCATCTTATTCCCTCTCTCTCTCCATCTTATTCCCTCTCTCTCTCCATCTTATGCCCTCTCTCTCTCCATCTTATTCCCCCTCTCCATCTTATTCCCTCTCTCTCCATCTTATTCCCTCTCTCGCCATCTTATTCCCTCTCTCTCTCCGTCTTATTCCCTCTCTCTCCATCTTATGCCCTCTCTCTCTCTCCATCTTATGCCCTCTCTCTCTCTCCATCTTATGCCCTCTCTCTCTCCATTTTATTCCCTCTCTCTCTCCATCTTATTCTCTCTCTCTCTCCATCTTATTCCCTCTCTCTCTCCATCTTATTCCCTCTCTCTCTCCATCTTATGCCCTCTCTCTCTCCATTTTATTCCCTCTCTCTCTCCATCTTATTCTCTTTCTCTCTCCATCTTATGCCCTCTCTCTCTCCATTTTATTCCCTCTCTCTCTCCATTTTATGCCCTCTCTCTCGCCATCTTATTCCCTCTCTCCGTCTTATTCCATCTCTCCATCTTATTCTCTCTCTCCAGCTTATTCTCTCTCTCCATCTTATTCCCTCTCTCTCCATCTTATTCTCTCTCTCCATCTTATTCTCTCTCTCTCCATCTTATTCTCTCTCTCTCTCCATCTTATTCTCTCTCTCCGTCTTATTCCATCTCTCCATCTTATTCTCTCTCTCCATCTTATTCTCTCTCTCCATCTTATTCTCTCTCTCTCTCCATCTTATTCCATCTCTCCATCTTATTCTCTCTCTCCATCTTATTCCCTCTCTCTCCATCTTATTCTCTCTCTCCATCTTATTCCCTCTCTCTCTCCATCTTATTCTCTCTCTCCATCTTATTCCCTCTCTCCATCTTATTCTCTCTCTCCATCTTATTCTCTCTATCCATCTTATTCCCTCAATTAAATTCAATTGAAGGGCTTTATTGGCATCATGCCAATGAAATAGATAATAAACAAAAGTGAAATAAATAGTAAACATTACACTCCAAAGGAATAGAGATACTTCAAATGTCATATTATGTCTATATACAGTGTTTTAACGATGTGCAAATAGTTAAAGTACAAAAGGGGAAATAAATCAACATAAATATGGGTTGTATTTACAATGGTGTTTGTTCTTCACTGGTTGCCCTTTTCTTGTGACAACAGGTCACAAATCTTGCTGCTGTCACTCCATCTTATTCCCTCTCTCTCCATCTTATTCCCTCTCTCTCTCCATCTTATTCCCTCTCTCTCTCCATCTTATTCCCTCTCTCTCCATCTTATTCCCTCTCTCTCCATCTTATTCCCTCTCTCTTTCTTTCACTCCTCTATCTATTCTCTCTCATGTATCTCTCGCTCTTCCCACCAATCCCCCCTTTCTCTCTCTCTCTCTCTTTCGCGCTCTCTCTCTCTCTCTTTCGCTCTCTCTCTCTCTCTCTCTCTCTCTCTATTCTAAGTCACTCCCTCTCACTCCATCTCACTCCATCTCACACCTCACTCCATCTCACTCATCTCACTCCCCCTCATTCCATCTCACTCCCCCCCACTCCATCTCACTCCCTCTCACTCCCCCTCTCATTCCATCTCACTCCCTCTTATTCCATCTCACCCTATCTCACTCCCCCTCACTCATCTCACTCCCCCTCACTCCCTCTCATTCCACCTCACTCCCCCCCACTCCATCTCACTCCCTCTCACTCCCCCTCTCATTCCATCTCACTCCCTCTTATTCCATCTCACCCTATCTCACTCCCCCTCACTCCATCTCACTCTCCCTCACTCATCTCACTCCCCCTCACTCCATCTCACTCCCCCTCACTCATCTCACTCTCCCTCACTCATCTCACTCCCCCCCACTCCCTCTCGTTCCATCTCATTCCCTCTCACTCCATCTCACTCCCCCTCTCATTCCATCTCACTCCATCTCACTCATCTCACTCCCCTTCATTCCATCTCACTCCCCCTCACTCCATCTCACTGCCCCTCACTCATCTCACTCCATCTCATTCCCCCTCATGTTCTCTCTACTTTCTCTTTTAGCCCTATTCATTCATTAATGCTTATTTCATTCTTTCAAACCCAAGCGCATGCAGTCACTACACACATAAGATGTGCATTCTGCACACATACACATCCATTACACAGCCACACCCATTTCACATCCATTTCACATCCATTTCACATCCATTTCACATCCACACCCATTACACACCCATTTCACATCCATTTCACATCCACGCCCATTACACATCCATTTCACATCCATTTCACATCCACACCCATTACACATCCATTTCACATCCATTTCACATCCACACCCATTTCACATCCATTTCACATCAATTTCACATCCATTTCACATCCACACCCATTACACATCCATTTCACATCCATTTCACATCCACACCCATTACACATCCATTTCACATCCACACCCATTACACATCCATTTCACATCCATTCACATCCATTTCACATCCACACCCATTTCACATCCATTTCACATCCACACCCATTACACATCCATTTAAAATCCATTTCACATCCATACACATTACACATCCATTTAAAATCCATTTCACATGCACACTGGACGTTAAGTACATTTTTGCCTACATGCAGTACGTACAGTACCAGTCCAAAGTTTGGACACACCTACTCATTCAAGGATTTTTATTTTATTTGTACTATTTTCTACATTGTAGAATAACAAGTGAAGACGTCAAAACTATGAAATATGCATGTGTCTGTGCCTATGTTTGTGTTGCTTCACAGTCTGATACCTCAGTATGCCTACACATCACAAATTCAGGCTCTTATGAGCATACCAGGTAAACTGAGACTCACAGACTACCCAGCATAGACAGCATACTAAATTCTAGTCCAGTTAATGTCATATAGAAGTGAACTGGCAAGTGAATATCCATATACAACGATGATGTGTTTACATCTTCACTACTGTCGTGTATAGATTATTGAACTACGTCTCGGGAAATTACAGACATGTTATGAATTTCAGGTAGATCGAGTGGAACGCCGGGCAAAGAGCTCCCTCTGCTGCTGATGAAGAGCTGTAGCCCATGATACACCAAGCTATCAAAACACAAGGGAAAACAAACATTCCTTGATTTTAGTAAGAGTTAAAGGGGCGATCTGCAGTTCCAACAATAACCCCCCCCCCCCCACCACCACCGTTGACAGTACAGGTGCATCAAAGCTGGAACCGAGAGACTGAAAACAGCTTTTATCTCCAGACCGTTAGACTGTTAAATAGTCACCACTTGCCGGCCTCTGCCAGTACCCTGCCCTGAACTTTAGTCACTGTTACTTGCCAGCTACCACCCAGTTACTCAACCCTGCACCTTAGAGGCTGCTGCCCTATGTACATAGTCATTGAACACTGGTCACTTTAATCATGTTTATACTGTTTTACCTACTTCATATGTATATACTGTATTCAGGTCAAGGCTCATCCTATATAACTACTGCTCTACACACCGTTTCTATTCATGTACTGTCCTTAATGTCTATACACACCATCATATTCATATATGTTTATATTCTGGACTCTGACATTGCTCATTCTAATATTTATAGATTTCGTAATTCCTTGGGGATGGAGAAATGTAACCACTTTCAAATTCATAGCCAGAGCTATGAATACAAGGACTGACCATCCAAGATATCAAATGATCATTTTTAACCGTGTTTAACAGCTATATACGGTGTTTGTTTACAATTAGCCTACATGGTTTACAAACAATGGAGTAAAACAAGCTTATATTTTGGGTTCTGATGAAGTACGACAGTTGAACTAAGCTCATGAGGCATTTATAAGTTATATTCTTTAAGAAACAATGAGTGGCAGCCTACAGCTACAGGTTATTAGAAACATATATATTGAAATGGATAATGTTCCTGTAACCCCCCCAACAAAAAATAACAAAGATAAATAAAAATGTCTGAAAATAATACATGGGTAGCCTACAGGTATACATCATTCATTTAAAAATTAAAAATAAATGGATGTATCAAACGCAGATTACCCATTTAAAGTCCATTTTAATCTGTATCATCACATAGCCTACTGTTCTAAGAAATACTATCTACCATTCTAAGAAATGAGAGAGAGACAGACAGACAGAGAAATTTCACTTTTGTTTATTATCTATTTCACTTGATTTGGCAATATAAACATGTTTCCCACGTCAATAAAGCCCCTTAAATTGAAATTGAATTGAGAGAGAGAGAGAGAGAAAGAGAGAAAGAAAAGTATAATTCTGGAGACAAACGATTAATAAATAATTCTGATTTTATTTAAACTTGATAAATAGGCTATAGCCTTACAACCATGTAACTTAAAATTAATAAAAAATAATACGTTAAATTAACAATTTCGTAAAAACTTTGGCAATCTGGTAAGGATTTGTAATGAAAGCTGTCGTCGATTCGAAGGCCATCTGTTTGGGAGTAAAAGTAGACCAGTCGGTCAGCAGGCGGTCCATGACTTCCAGAAGAACACTTTGCATCCTTCTTTACGAACGCGCGAGTCCTGTGGCATAGTCTCGCGCCTACTCTCCTGTTTCCCGACACTCTCCGGTCCATGAGGGGGGAAGTTTATTTTGAACGTGTTGTCATGGTGTGACTGTGAAAGCTTGTACAGCAGCCAGACGAGGTTGTATTTGTCGTCTGTGGATACCTGTGAAAGAAAAACAATATGTTCTTATATAGCTGCAATGTTAAATGCATTCCTTGTTAATTAAAAAAGCATATAGCCTAGCATAGGTAGTCTATATAGCTAGTCTACTAAAATAAAACTTCCAAAGTGAAGGAGCCTGTCATTTTGTGCGTTTACTGCCATTCTTCCAATTAGCCATTTCAGCACAATGGACAAATCCACTCATTTAATTTAATGCAAGCACGTTCCACTAAGTAACGTCAACTTTATATCGCCTAATTTTCACAAACCTTAAAAAGGTACTAACAGAACACCATGCTCCTCACCTGTTTATCCTGTAATGTGTCGAGCCATGTTGGTTTATCCTGGTGTCCGAGCTTGAGATCCGACGACCCTCCGAAAGAGTCGACCTTCCGCGTCTGACACAGAGTGACACACACAAGCACAAATGCGCACCAGATTCCGGTGAGGGCCATCTGGACTCTGGTAGGTCTCTTGAGGTGGTATAGATGAGATGTCCCAAGATGGAATGATAGAACGAAACTGTGACTAACTTGCAGCTACCTCGGTAGCTGGTCTTTTTAAACCAATGTATTACGTAAGATGAGGATGAGGTAATACAATTGTATTTGTCCTCAGTGATGCAGTAAAGCATGTGATGCGACAGATAATTTACAACAGTCATTAGGGGTCTGGAACTAAAGGCAACTCTTGTTCTTCTCATGGTTGCAAGACTGCATGTTTTACAACGAGATGTTGGAGCATAATAAAAAATGTTACATGTAATTTTAATTTGTAGCCTGTAGTCTTTAACGCACCATTTATTCAGACCATAAATTCCTCTCGTGCTGTGTGTGGCCTACATGTTATTTTCTTCCTATTACTGCCTCAGCTATAACTGGTACCCACACTCACGTCATTGCAGATATAGAGGCCTAAGTGAATGTAATGTCATCATAGGTTGTTTTCACATATTTGCACGCACACAGATCCGCATACTCTGCTATTACAAGCTGGTTTCCGTGCGACTGGCCGCGCAATGTGCACTCGTGAAATAAAACGTTAATGACACCGACATGGCGCAAAAGTGATCTCATTAACCCTTTTTCTGCGCCATAAAACGGGAAGACATTGGGGAATCCAGAGGTCGCGGAAGTCGCTCATCATCGCGGCATGCTCACACTGGTTCCCTCTGCCTCGTCTATTAATGAGATTTACACTGTTTGACATATATCTGTTAGTCCGTAGGATCCCCTCTTATTACAGTTGTAGCCAGGGGCAGACTTGGACCAAAAATCGTCCCTGGCATTTGTAACACAACTGCCCAATTTTTTCCCTTGAGGTCCCCACACCGTCCCATTTTTCCTTGAGGCCCACATTATTAGCCAAATAATGATCATTTTGCACAAAAAAAAACATGTAACATGTAATACTGTGCTAAAAATGGACCTGCCCCTGGTTGTAGCATATATCTATTCACACAGTAGCCTTAGCTGACCAGTCACTTAGATTATGTTGAATTAAAATGCATGTTTTATGTTGTTATCACAAGCCATTGATAATTCCTACACTTAGAAAGTCATGCTTGGCAAGCCCAAGACAAAATAATATGGCTCCTCTTATTGGAGTTCACCTTGAAAGAGAAGGTAGACCCTAAAGGCGCAATCTGCAGTTGATACATATATGTTTTTATTTATAAATTAATGACATGTAACCTACACATTGATTCTTGAAGTTTATAACTTATAAATGCTTCATGAGATTAGTTCAACTCCATCAGAATCTAAAATATAAGCATTGTTTTACTCCAACGTTTGTTAAACAAAGTAAATTTAAACAAACACTGTATATCCTCTAAACATGGTCAAAATTATACTTTTTATAGCATGGACGGTCAGTCCTTGCATCAGTAGCTCTGTGTATGAATTTGACAGTGGTTACATTTTTCCAGGCCCATCCCTCAACTTTTTACAGAAACAGTGGCGGGGAGTACTTTTGTTTTTGTTTCAACTGCAGATTGCCCATTTAAGGGGATAGCGCACAACTTTATTGAATTATATCCTATAGGAGGATCATGTAGCGCTGCTGCCATTAGTCGTCCACTGAGTGGATTAATCCTATTAGTACAGGGGGTAGTAGTGCCCGTCCCTCACAGGTTCATTGCACCTTGCATGGTGTCCACAACGTGACCACAACGTGACCACAACGTGACCACAACGTGACCACAACGTGACCACAACGTGTCTATAGAAGCCTATAGGGCTTCCAGTAAAAGCAGTGTTAGGACGCAAATGAGAAAATTATCAACCCCATGGACAGCTCCAGTGTGTTGACCTTCAACCCCATGGACAGCTCCAGTGTGTTGACCTTCAACCCCATGGACAGCTCCAGTGTGTTGACCTTCAACCCCATGGACAGCTCCAGTGTGTTGACCTTCAACCCCATGGACAGCTCCAGTGTGTTGACCTTCAACCCCATGGACAGCTCCAGTGTGTTGACCTTCAACCCCATGGACAGCTCCAGTGTGTTGACCTTCAACCCCATGGACAGCTCCAGTGTGTTGACCTTCAACCCCATGGACAGCTCCAGTGTGTTGACCTTCAACCCCATGGACAGCTCCAATGTGTTGACCTTCAACCCCATGGACAGCTCCAGTGTGTTGACCTTCAACCCCATGGACAGCTCCAGTGTGTTGACCTTCAACCCCATGGACAGCTCCAATATGTTGACCTTCAACCCCATGGACAGCTCCAATATGTTGACCTTCAACCCCATGGACAGCTCCAGTGTGTTGACCTTCAGAACCATAGACAGCTCCAGTATGTTGACCTTCAACCCCATGGACAGCTCCAGTGTGTTGACCTTCAGAACCATAGACAGCTCCAGTATGTTGACCTTTAACCCCATGGACAGCTCCAGTATGTTGACCTTCAACCCCATGGACAGCTCCAGTGTGTTGACCTTTAACCCCATGGACAGCTCCAATATGTTGACCTTCAACCCCATGGACAGCTCCAATATGTTGACCTTCAACCCCATGGACAGCTCCAGTGTGTTGACCTTCAACCCCATGGACAGCTCCAGTGTGTTGACCTTCAACCCCATGGACAGCTCCAGTGTGTTGACCTTCAACCCCATGGACAGCTCCAGTATGTTGACCTTCAACCCCATGGACAGCTCCAGTATGTTGACCTTCAACCCCATGGACAGCTCCAGTGTGTTGACCTTCAACCCCATGGACAGCTCCAGTGTGTTGACCTTCAGAACCATGGACAGCTCCAGTGTGTTGACCTTCAACACCATAGACAGCTCCAGTGTGTTGACCTTCAACCTCATGGACAGCTCCAATGTGTTGACCTTCAACCTCATGGACAGCTCCAGTATGTTGACCTTCAACACCATAGACAGCTCCAGTATGTTGACCTTCAGAACCATGGACAGCTCCAGTGTGTTGACCTTCAACACCATAGACAGCTCCAGTGTGTTGACCTTCAACCTCATGGACAGCTCCAATGTGTTGACCTTCAGAACCATAGACAGCTCCAATGTGTTGACCTTCAACCTCATGGACAGCTCCAGTATGTTGACCTTCAACACCATGGACAGCTCCAGTATGTTGACCTTCAACACCATGGACAGCTCCAGTATGTTGACCTTCAACCCCATGGACAGCTCCAATGTGTTGACCTTCAGAACCATAGACAGCTCCAGTATGTTGACCTTCAGCCCCATGGACAGCTCCAGTATGTTGACCTTCAGCCCCATGGACAGCTCCAGTATGTTGACCTTCAGCCCCATAGACAGCTCCAATGTGTTGACCTTCAGCCCCATGGACAGCTCCAATGTGTTGACCTTCAGAACCATAGACAGCTCCAGTATGTTGACCTTCAGCCCCATGGACAGCTCCAGTATGTTGACCTTCAGCCCATGGACAGCTCCAGTGTGTTGACCTGCAGAACCATAGACAGCTCCAGTGTGTTGAGCTTCCACCCCATGGACAGCTCCAGTGTGTTGACCTTCAACCCCATGGACAGCTCCAGTATGTTGACCTTCAACCCCATAGACAGCTCCAGTATGTTGACCTTCAGCCCCATAGACAGCTCCAATGTGTTGACCTTCAGCCCCATGGACAGCTCCAATGTGTTGACCTTCAGAACCATAGACAGCTCCAGTATGTTGACCTTCAGCCCCATGGACAGCTCCAGTATGTTGACCTTCAGCCCATGGACAGCTCCAGTATGTTGACCTTCAACCCCATAGACAGCTCCAGTATGTTGACCTTCAGCCCCATAGACAGCTCCAATGTGTTGACCTTCAGCCCCATGGACAGCTCCAATGTGTTGACCTTCAGAACCATAGACAGCTCCAGTATGTTGACCTTCAGCCCCATGGACAGCTCCAGTATGTTGACCTTCAGCCCATGGACAGCTCCAGTGTGTTGACCTGCAGAACCATAGACAGCTCCAGTGTGTTGAGCTTCCACCCCATGGACAGCTCCAGTGTGTTGACCTTCAACCCCATGGACAGCTCCAGTATGTTGACCTTTAACCCCATGGACAGCTCCAGTGTGTTGAACTTCAGAACCATGGACAGCTCCAGTATGTTGAACTTCAACACCATGGACAGCTCCAGTGTGTTGAGCTTCAACCCCATGGACAGCTCCAGTATGTTGACCTTTATATTTAGGAAATGAGAGGATTCTTGTTATAGGAATTGTGGCTGTGGATGTTTAACAAAGAGAGAATGTTATATTTCAGGAACAGGATGTTGATCTTTTAGTCTCTTACTGAACAGTAAATTGTGATGTAGAATTACATTTTGGAAACAAAACAGTATACTGTGGTAAGTGAATGTAGACTTACAGACGCATGTGTTTTCCCATTAGCTACCGGCTATAGCCAGCTTTCACTAGTACACTGACTGCACACATTCACATCATTTGTTATTTCCATAGGATGTCCTGTCCAGACCTGTTCAAACATAGGATGTCCTGCCCAGACCTGTTCTCTCAGTTCGCTATGAAGGCGGTTTCCCTGCCAACCAAAGTGATGTGTAACCTACTCATGTGTGATAGAATCTTAATGATGTCAGGGCTGTATGATACAGCTCTTTTATCACTGAATAGTCCATGTCATCTAGATGGTCATTTCAGGTTTACACAAGATCCTTATCAATATTTATCTGGTTTAAGCGAGTTCCACGGTCTGTTTGTAATTAGTCAATAATGTTTCAGTCAATGAGGTTTGCCACATGCCACCATTTTATTTCCAACAACGGTAAACATCAAAGCAAGCTTTCAGTTGTGTTGTTCATGCTCAAGTAATTGGGTCTGACCTCTCATAACAGCATAATGCAGGCTAACGCCAACTACTGTGATTGGCCATGAAGATCAATGAAGATGATCCGGCAGCCTCAGATCAAAGTTATTCCACTGGGGTGAATGGGCTTCAGTGAGCCGGGGGGGTGTATTAACCCACTCATTAACAGTACAGTACCCTGACAGCATGACAAGGAGAGAAGAGACAAGGAGAGAAGAGACGTGACAAGGAGAGAAGAGACAAGGAGAGAAGAGACGTGACAAGGAGAAGAGACGTGACAAGGAGAGAAGAGACGTGACAAGGAGAGGAGACGTGACAAGGAGAGAAGAGACAAGGAGAAGAGACGTGACAAGGAGAGAAGAGACATGACAAGGAGAGAAGAGACGTGACAAGGAGAGAAGAGATGTGACAAGGAGAGAAGAGACATGACAAGGAGAGAAGAGACGTGACAAGGAGAGAAGAGACGTGACAAGGAGAGAAGAGACGTTCCATTATTTATGGCAACGAGTATAGTTAGACTTTATTGAGGAACAATGTGCTGACTGACTGAGATATGTGGTTAGTTGTCTCACCTATCTATCTTCAGATGAATGCACTGACTAAGACGGTCTGGATAAGAACGTCCGCTAAATGACTAAAAGGTAAATGTAAAAATGTTACGGCATTTAGACCTAAACTCAAGTAATTACACAGACGCAACTCTGAGTGAATGTTTATTTGGAATTATCCAACCATTGTAATATATTTTTTTTTTCAAATACAAAAAAAGAATCACGTTGTTTTTTTTGTGAGAGAGCACCTATGTTGAAGGGAATAACCGAGACACATGATCAAATATACATGTTAATAGAGCCAAACACCATAGCTATATACAGTACAGTGCTTGAGACTTTATAAAACCACTTAGTTACATTAAAATCACATGTGTGTGGTCCTCAGTGCAGAGTCATGAAGAGCTCAATATAATTACAACCCAGAAGGTGATGTTAACAGTACTTCCAAGGTATCTTAAATAAACATGTCAGTCTTGATTCAGAATAATTCAGCCGTGTCTTTTGGACTGGGAACCATACCAGTTTGCAAATAGTATCTTACATGTTCCAAATATTTTGAGTGATTTCTTGAGCCTAGCTGGACTTGTCTGAAAGAACACCCAATTATAAATACATTAGAATATGATTATTATCATTGTTAAAGTCTCATCCGTCAAAGTAATGGTTCATTTTTTTGCACTGCCTGAGGCTGTACGTGGGGTTATAATGCACTACCATTGCTTCGTGGTTTCCTGCATACGCGGCAGCGACTGATGACATTCTCTAGAAGACGTCCCTTCACCGTCTGGGGCACAGGCTTACTGCACGGCGGGGGGGGGGGGGGGGGGACGACGACACAGAACAGGGCCCATATTCACAAAGCATCAACGAGTAGGAGTGCTGGTCTAGGATCATGTCCTCCCAGTCCATATCATTTGATTCATTATGATCTAAAAGGCAAAACTGATCCTAGATCAGGAAAGTAGGCTCTATTTAGAGTAGTACCATGACCTATGGTTTAGTTCAAGCTGACACAGTATTACTGTATACTGTGCTGTAAAATACAGGGTATTATATACCATTAGAGTTGACAGATACATTGTAAAACACAAGAAGTCTACATCTTCAAATGAAATCCAACATAGTATAGTTGAGTATAGCACAGAACAAGACAGAATATGATACAGTATTGATAGATTAGGTTAGGCATAGATAGTTGGACATTTCATGTATGTTAGAGCTGGGCTAGAACAAAAGTCTGCACACACTTCGCAGGCCTCCATCCCCACCATGCGCACACACACACACACACACACAGAATCAGTCTCTGCTGAGATAATTCTAACCTGAACATGTGGTTGGGGTCGAGCAAGGCCAGCCAGAAGCTGTAGGAGTCAGGGAAGTAGTTACAGGTTCCCCGGCCGTGACACTCGATGAAGGGGACCTGGCGGAAGTGTTCTAGACACGAGCCTGGGGAGCCCAGAGGCTGGCCCGACCCCTCAGCACCCGCACCCGTTTGCTGGGAGAAAAGGAAAGAGGTGGAGGAGAGAGGTGGTGGAGGAGAGAGGTGGTGGAGGAGAGAGGTGGTGGAGGAGAGAGGTGGTGGAGGAGAGAGGTGGTGGAGGAGAAAGGAGAAGAGAAAAGAGATGGGGAATGGAAAGGAGGAGAGGAGTATAGAAAATGAGGAGAGGTGAGGAGAAAGGGAAAAAGAAAGGAGATGACAAGATGGAAAGCGGGGGATGGAAAGAAAAGCAGGGGTTTGAAGTGGTGAGGGGTAGAGCATTATAGAGAAGGAGAGTTAGACTGAGTTTTGAATGATGGCACAATGGACTCCGCTCCATACGCTGCTACTATGATATTTAATTCACATCATTATCATTCATTCACATCATTATCATTCATATAATTATCATTCACATCCTTATCGTTCACACCATTATCACTCATTCACATCATTATCATTCATTCACATCATTATCATTCACTTCACTATCATTCACATCATTGTCATTAATATCATTATCATTCACATCATTATCATTCATATCAATCGCATTTATCAATTTACACATATACTGTACAGATATTAAACAGTATATATGGATATGTGTAATACAGGGAGCAGATTGTTAGTGGCCTGGTGGAACCAGCCTGATCGCATCATTCACCATTCTGTTTCACTTCATGAATCAGTCTGGCCTTTCTCCAATAGATGGCAATTTCCTATAAATTAGAACCAATCAGCATCCTCTCAGAAACAAAAGGTGGCTCTAGGACAAAATACCACAATTAGGCCATCCTCTGATTGGTTGAAGGTGATCCAATCGTAGACAAGTACATTATGAATAATGCCCTTCACTACAGACATATGCACAAAATGTATCAATGAAGAGCAATGCCAGACTGATATGTGAAGTGAAATAGGTCAGGATGGTTCTACCAGGCTAGGTTGTTACCATGACAAAGGTCAGGATGGTTCCACCAGGCTAGGTTGTTACCATGACAAAGGTCAGGATGGTTCCACCAGGCTAGGTTGTTACCATGACAAAGGTCAGCATGGTTCCACCAGGCTAGGATGTTACCATGACAAAGGTCAGGATGGTTCCACCAGGCTAGGTTGTTACCATGACAAAGGTCAGGATGGTTCCACCAGGCTAGGTTGTTACCATGACAAAGGTCAGCATGGTTCCACCAGGCTAGGTTGTTACCATGACAAAGGTCAGGATGGTTCCACCAGGCTAGGTTGTTACCATGACAAAGGAGTATCCAGTCCACAGGGATTCCCAGTCACCAGGACAGTCTGGGAGCTGGGCGGTCTGGCTGTGGATGGCCATGGCATTGGAGCTGCCCTCACACACTGAACACCTAATTACACACACACACACACAAACACACACACACACACACACACACACACACACACACACACACAGTCATTTCAGTGAAATTCATGTTCCAAAATAAAGAAGATTGCAGACTGCAGAGACTGTATTTTTTGGCCTGCAAGTGTGTTTGTGTGTGTGAGAGAGTTAGTGTGTGTGTGTGTGTGTGTGTGTGTGTGAGAGAGTTAGTGTGTGTGTGTGTGTGTGAGAGAGTTAGTGTGTGTGTGTGTGTGTGTGAGAGAGTTAGTGTGTGTGTGTGTGAGAGAGTTAGTGTGTGTGTGTGTGTGAGAGTTAGTGTGTGTGTGTGTGTGAGTTAGTGTGTGTGTGTGTGTGTGTGTGAGAGAGTTAGTGTGTGTGTGTGTGTGAGAGTTAGTGTGTGTGTGTGTGTGTGTGTGTGTGTGTGTGTGTGTGTGTGTGTGTGTGTGTGTTAGTGAGTTATTGTGTGTGTGTGAGTTAGTGTGTGTGTGTGTGAGAGTTAGTTAGTGTGTGTGTGTGTGAGAGTTAGTTAGTGTGTGTGTGTGTGAGTTAGTGTGTGTGAGTTAGTGTGTGTTTGTGTGTGTGTGTGAGTTAGTGTGTGTGTGTGTGTGTGTGTGTGAGTTAGTGTGTGTGTGTGTGTGTGTGTGTGTGTGAGTTAGTGTGTGTGTGTGTGTGTGTGTGAGTTAGTGTGTGTGTGTGTGTGTGTGTGTGTGAGTTAGTGTGTGTGTGTGTGTGTGTGTGCGTGTGTGTGTGTGTGTGTGCGTTAGTGTGTGTGTGTGATTCAGTGTGTGTGTGTGTGTGTGTGTGAGTTAGTGTTTGTGTGTGAGTTAGTGTGTGTGTGTGTGTGTGTGTGAGTTAGTGTTTGTGTGTGAGTTAGTGTGTGTGTGTGAGAGTTAGTTAGTGTGTGTGTGTGTGAGAGTTAGTTAGTGTGTGTGTGTGTGTGTGAGAGTTAGTTAGTGTGTGTGTGTGTGTTAGTGTGTGTGAGTTAGTGTGTGTTTGTGTGTGTGTGTGAGTTAGTGTGTGTGTGTGTGTGTGTGTGTGAGTTAGTGTGTGTGTGTGTGTGTGTGTGTGTGTGTGAGTTAGTGTGTGTGTGTGTGAGTTAGTGTGTGTGTGTGTGTGTGTGTGCGTTAGTGTGTGTGTGTGTGTGTGTGTGTGTGTGCGTTAGTGTGTGTGTGCGTGAGTGTGTGTGTGTGAGTCAGTGAGTGTGTGAGTCAGTGTGTGTGAGTTAGTGTTTGTGTGTGAGTTAGTGTTTGTGTGTGAGTCAGTGTGTGTGTGTGAGTCAGTGTGTGTGTGTGAGTCAGTGTGTGTGTGAGTCAGTGTGTGTGTGAGTCAGTGTGTGTGTGAGTCAGTGTGTGTGTGAGTCAGTGTATGTGTGAGTCAGTGTATGTGTGAGTCAGTGTATGTGTGAGTCAGTGTATGTGTGAGTCAGTGTATGTGTGAGTCAGTGTATGTGTGAGTCAGTGTATGTGTGAGTCAGTGTATGTGTGAGTCAGTGTATGTGTGAGTCAGTGTATGTGTGAGTCAGTGTATGTGTGAGTCAGTGTGTGAGTCAGTGTGTGAGTCAGTGTGTGAGTCAGTGTGTGAGTCAGTGTGTGAGTCAGTGTGTGAGTCAGTGTGTGAGTCCTTTCTCTCTGTGTACCTGCTGATGTAGCTGCTGATCTCGTCTCCTCTGATCAGGGCCATGCTGCGTGGCATGGGCTTCTCCGTGGACAGCCAATAGGAGTAGTCGTTGCGGGCGGCGTAGCGACAGGTGTTGTCCGTGTCACAGAACAGGAAGGGCATGGTGGAGAAACGAGGCAGGCAGCTGCCCACGGAGCCTGGGGGGGGGGACAGTGGTGAGGTCATCAAAGAAGGCTAAACTCTGACACCTATACACCCTCTGACACCTATACACCCTCTGGCACCTATACACCCTCTGGCACCTATACACCCTCTGGCACCTATACACCCTCTGGCACCTATACACCCTCTGGCACCTATACACCCTCTGGCACCTATACACCCTCTGGCACCTATACACCCTCTGGCACCTATACACCCTCTGGCACCTATACACCCTCTGGCACCTATACACCCTCTGGCACCTATACACCCTCTGGCACCTATACACCCTCTGGCACCTATACACCCTCTGGCACCTATACACCCTCTGACACCTATACACCCTCTGACACCTATACACCCTCTGTCTCCAACATTTGAAATGTTGGTATAAATAATACATCTGTGCATAGTTTATTTTGGTGTTGTGACAGTGTGTGTGTATGTGTATGTGTATGTGTATGTGTATGTGTGTGTGTGTGTGTGTGTGTGTGTATGTATGTATGTGTGTGTATGGGTGTGTGAATGTAAAGTCTACCAACTCAAGTGTGTGTTTGTGTCTCAGATGAATTGATTATGCATCTCCATACTCCCATTACCCAGGTCTTGTCCGTGAGCCCTTTTGTTGCCATTGATGAAGAGCAGAGAGTATCCAGAGTAGATGAGGACGGTGCCTTGCGGGCAGTTAGGCACTCTGATGGTCTGGCTGTGTCGGGCCAGCAGGAAACTGTCAGCCAGGCCTGTCGTGTTGCAGCCCCTTGGGCCAAGAGAACCCTTCTGACCCGGAATCCCCTGGAAGCCCAACCTCCCTGCCCGAGCAAAAACACTTCCATAACATACATGTTTTCCAACTGTTTGCATCTTGTTCAACAAGGTCAACGTTGTAAAAATGATTTGTTCTAGACAAAACATCTACAAAGACGAATGTTACCGCTAGAATCACAGACAGGTACACACATTCACATACATTTACATAACTACCTGTCAGTCCTGGCGATCCTTTGTCTCCCTTGCGTCCGGGGAAGCCAGGCAAGCCTGGAGGGCTGTGTCCCTGTTGACCCTCAGGGCCTGGGGGCCCTGGCAGGGAGAAGGCAACTTGAAATTAGCAATGGATTTAGACAAAACTAAAGTAGGAGCTACTGAGACCCATTGTGCTAACGTTATCCTGTGGTGCCTGTAGCTAAGATTCATTGTGCTAACGTTAGCATGTGGTGCCCGTAACTAAGACTCATTGTGCTAACGTTAGCATGTGGTGCCCGCAACTAAGACTCATTGTGCTATGTTAGCATGTGGTGCCCGTAACTAAGACTCATTGTGCTATGTTAGCATGTGGTGCCCGTAGCTAAGACTCATTGTGCTAACGTTAGCCTGTGGTGCCCGTAGCTAAGATTCATTGTGCTTTTTATTTTTGTATATGTTTTATTTAACCTTTATTTAACTAGCCAAGTCAGTTAAGAACAAATTCTTATTTACAATGACGGCCTACGTTAGCCTGTGGTGCCCATAGCGAAGACCCATTGTTTTAACGTTAGCATGTGGTGCCCGCAGCTAAGACTCATTATGCTATGTTAGCATGAGGTGCCCTTAGCTAAGACTCATTGTGCTAACGTTAACATGTGGTGCCTGTAGCTAAGACTCATTCTGCTAACGTTAGCATGTGGTGCCTGTAGCTAAGACATGGCATAGCCTTCACTTTTACCCCCATAGAATAGTTCATTAGTAAGAAAGAATATGCCGTTTGGGTGAAATGAATCACGGTGGCCATGTGGCTTGTAGTTCCACATGAAGAAAGAATACAGAACCTGTTAATCCTGGTTGTCCTGACGACCCACTGGGACCTGGAGGTCCCTGGTTACCGGTGTAACCGGGTGGGCCCGGATCCCCCTTTTCGGGTCTCACTGTCACGTTAAGCCCCGGACAACCTGTATATGTGCATAAACAAATCTTTGAGTAGATTTTACTAACTGCTTGAGAACAAATTGTGTTAAAGATACTGTTCAGCGTTGCATTGATTCATTAAATACAGACTCACTGGTTTTCAGTGTTGAATGTTGAGTGTTTAATGTTGAATTTACAGTGTTAAATGTACAGATGTCCGTGTTAAATGTTGATTGTGTTAAATGTTGAGTTGTCCGTTTTTTTTTATGTTGAGTGTTAAATGTTGAGCTGTCAGTGTTTATGTCGACTGATGAGTTTTCACTGTTAGATGTTGACAGTTAAATGTTGCCTTTTCAGTGTTAAATATTGAGTTGTCAGTGTTTAATTTGACAGTGTTAAATATTGAGTTGTCAGTGTTTAATTTGACAGTGTTAAATATTGACCTGGTGGTCCTGGTCGGCCTTTGGATCCATTTGGTCCTTTCGGGCCAGGGCTATAACTAGGATCACCCATCTCACCTAAAACAACACAGTTCATCAAGAGACACTGAACACACTGAACACACTGAACACACACACACACACTGAACACACACACACACACTGAACACACACACACACACTGAACACACACACACACACAGAACACACACACACACACACACACACACACACACACACACACACACACACACACACACACACACACACACACACACACACACACACACACACACACACACAAGAACCAGCGCCCAGAGTTCTTCATGGACAGGGCAAGCGTTTAGAAGAAACTCCTGGCTGTACACATCACTATAGTGTAATGACAGGTTTGGTGTACACATCACTATAGTGTAATGACAGGTTTGGTGTACACATCACTATAGTGTAATGACAGGTTTGGTGTACACATCACTATAGTGTAATGCCAGGTTTGGTGTACACATCACTATAGTGTAATGACAGGTTTGGTGTACACATCACTATACTGTAATGCCAGGTTTGGTGTACACATCACTATACTGTAATGGCAGGTTTGGTGTACACATCACTATACTGTAATGGCAGGTTTGGTGTACACATCACTATACTGTAATGCCAGGTTTGGTGTACACATCACTATACTGTAATGCCAGGTTTGGTGTACACATCACTATACTGTAATGCCAGGTTTGGTGTACACATCGCTATACTGTAATGACAGGTTTGGTGTACACATCACTATACTGCAATGACAGGTTTGGTGTACACATCACTATACTGTAATGACAGGTTTGGTGTACACATCACTATACTGTAATGACAGGTTTGGTGTACACATCACTATACTGTAATGACAGGTTTAGTGTACACATCACTATAGTGTAATGACAGGTTTGGTGTACACATCACTATAGTGTAATGACAGGTTTGGTTTACACATCACTATACTGTAATGACAGGGTTGGTTTTCTGAAGAAAAAAAATGCAGAAGATTGTGGATAAAATAATGTTACCGGGGACTCCTGGGGTTCCAGGGTTACCTGGGGAACCGATTGGTCCTGGAGGTCCAGGGATGGCTCCTGGTCCCTAAGGGGGTAAAAAGACTCCATAGACTTCAAATTACACACAGTACTACTTATAACATCTATCTTTTCCAGCATTCAAGGCACGTTCTAACATAAGCAACATTTAGTTAGTCTTGTATTCTTCAGTGGAGTGACTCACCCGTAGCCCTGGAGGTCCGACGTCTCCTGTGGGCCCGTCCAAGCCTCTGCCCCCTGGAGCGCCCAGGTCTCCCCTGTCCCCTTTACATTCATAGCCTCCAGGCCCTGGCTTTCCCTTCGGACCCTGCTGTCCTGAGGACAGAAAGACCCCAGTACAAGTCATAATTTCAATGTTTTGATGTAGAATAGCAATCAGGGAGAGGTTGAGTTAGGGTCATAATTTGACTTACTGAGTCAACTAAGTCATTGAGTCATAACGGGGCGGCATGACGGGGCGGCAGGTAGCCTAGTGGTTAGAGCGTTGGACTAGTAAACCAACGGTTGCAAGATCGAATCCCTGATCTGACAAGGTAAAATAATCTGTCGTTCTGCCCCTGAACAAGGCAGTTAACCCACTGTTCCTAGGATGTCATTGTAAATAAGAATTTGTTCTTAACTAACTTGCCTGGTTAAATAAAGGTTAAAAAAATAACTATTGAGTTTCCGTTAGTCAGGAATAAGAGTTTGAGTGAATCAGGGACAAGTAGGGTTGCAAAATTCCAGGAACGTTTAATAAATTCCCTGGTTTTCCAGAAATCCTGCTACTGGGATTTTGGGAAAACCAGGGAATTTAGTGAAAGTTCCTGGAATTTTGCAACCTTAGGGACAATTGTTGATTTAGACGTTGGGATATTGAGTGTAAAGGCGTCAGCATGCTTCAGTTCCAACTCAGCTAGGAGAACCGAACGAGTGTGCTCGCATACTCCCTTATAAGACTTTCACTTTTTTTTTTTTATTAAAAAGTGGCAATAGTACTGTTTGTACATTTTGAGACGCCGTAGCCAGTTTACACTTCATATATTTTTTTAAATTAATCTAAGATATCTCAACAAATCTGTCATTTATTTTGAAATTTTTGCCAATGAGATCTTAGTCACGCAATTTTACATCTAACTAAGATGTTTGGTTCAGTATTTCTCAATTAAAAAATGTGAATGAAAACTCGTCGTCTCTCATTGAATGACAACAAAGACTTTATTGAAGAATCCCTACTGTTGACCAATCACGGACGAAGGGGCTACCGACTTCCGTTACCAACTTGACTTCGGCTTGCCTCGAGAAAAATGTTGTGTGCCCGGAAAAACTCTTACCGAAGTCCAAAACAAACAAAAACGTCACAAAAAGTATTAGTCTGGGAAGCATGCGGACACCTTCAGCCTTGACTAAAAATAACTTTCATTATTTTCTTCACTATCCAGAAGTAGGCTTTATCTGTGTCTGGGAAACAGACCTATAGACTTTCAGTAAGAGTCAAGGATGGAGATTGAATTCTGAGTTAAGAGTAGAGTTTGTGTCAGCACTAACTGATACATTTTCAGTTAAAGTCACCAGGGCTCCCAGGGCTGCCTTTGGGACCAGCATCTCCTTTCAGCCCGTTGACACAAACACCACCAGACCCTGGCCTCCCGCGAGAACCCTGGGGTCCTTCGTTGCCTCGGTGGCCCCGATCTCCCGGACACCCTGGGGGCTCCGGAGGAGTGGGTCCAGGGAAACCCACATCTCCCTTTGGACCTACAGGAAATAAATTATAGCCAATCAAATTCTAGCTATAAACAGAATCAATGGTAGCTAATTCAATTATCTTTGTTAACAACCAAACAACTGTTAGCCAGATAAATCTCTTTCTATGTTTGTGGCAAGTTATGGTAAGTGTTGTATTTCTGAAGGTATAAGAATAACGTTATTCATCAGGGAGTTACCTGGCAGTCCATTCTTTCCACGTGGGCCAGGAGTTGATCCCACAATCACTAAAGAGTGAGAAAGACAAGACATGTCTTACATTGCTAGATGATTACATCTTGCGTTTCAGCACTTCAGTCAACCCCCTGATAAGTGCAAACTCACTTTAAGTGCAACAAATTTCACCAGAGCCAATTCAAGTAGACAATCTTGCTATCTCTGTATATCTCAATGCTCTGGTTTAGAACAATCTATTGTTTCAGAAATCCACTGTACTACTATCACTAAAAGAATTGCTCTGACAGTTCAAGAAGAAGTCAACTTGTCTGTCTTACGTGTCTCTCCCTTCTGACCAGCAGGTCCAGGAATGCCATCGTAACCCTGGTTACCTTTAGGACCACAGGGACCAGGAGGACCAGGTAACCCTGGTTGTCCTGTGAAAGGGGACATGGTTAGACACCCCAAAAACATGAAGACTACTTGGCCAAAAGTATGTAGATACCCCTTCAGTGCCCGACTTCACTAATGCTCTTGTGGCTGATGTAACCTCATCAATGTTCCAACATCTAGTGGAAAGAGTGGAGGCTATAGCAGCAAAGGGGGGACCAACTCCATATGAATGCCCATGATTTTTGGAATGAGATGTTCGACGAGCAGGTGTCCACATACTTTTGAACATACTGTATTTTCATTAATATATTTCCTGTATAAACCTTAGTGATGTTCTGACCTGGAGCTCCATGTGACGCAGGGAGTCCTGGGAGGCCTGGGGGACCATCGGTACCTGGTTGGCCGGCAGGACCTCGGGCTCCTGGATCACAGAGAGAGAAATAGAGAGACAGAAAAAGACAGAGTAAGAGAAATGTACACAATCATCACCATCATCATGGTCATCTATCAAAACAACTATACTAATTAAGGGCCCTGTGTTTTGAACATTCATGAACGGAATTTAACCTTTATTAAACCTTGTTTCATCACTGTCCCCTTTTCTTTTTATGTCAGATGGTCCAGCACCTGTCACGCCCTGGCCTTAGTATTATTTGTTTTCTTTATTATTTTAGTTAGGTCAGGGTGTGACATGGGGTATGTGTGTGTTTTGGGTGATTATATGGTATAGGGGGTGTTGGTTGTAGTGTATGGGTTTGTGTGGAGTGTATGTGTCTAGGTATGTCTATGGTTGAGTGTAGGTGTTTAGGAAAGTCTATGGTTGCCTGATTTGGTTCTCAATCAGAGACAGCTGGTTATTGTTGTCTCTGATTGGGAGCCATATTTAAGGTAGCCATAGGCTTTAGGTGTTTGTGGGTAATTGTCTATGTTGAACGTAAGTAGCTTGTGTGTGCACTTTCGTTTGTAGCGTCACGGTCGTTTGTTGTTTTTGTATAGTTTGTATAAGTGTTTCGTTTCGTGTTCATCTTCGTTGTTCTAATAAAAGAAGATGTATTCATATCCCGCTGCGCCTTGGTCCGTCTCTCCTCCACACGATCGTGACAGAATTACCCACCAAACAAGGATCAAGCAGCGTGATCAGTGGCAACAGGAGCAAGGAACAAAGGATTCATGGACATGGGAGGAGATATTGGATGGTAAGGGACCTTGGGCACAACCGGGAGAATATCGCCTCCCTCGTGAAGAGCTGGAGGCAGCGAAAGCCGAGAGGAGGCGATATGAGGAGGCAGCACGGAGGCAAGGCTGAAATCCCGCAAGTACAACCCAAAAATTTATTGGGGGGAGGCTTAGAGGTAGTGGGCCGAAGGCAGGTAAGAGACCTGCGCCCACTTCCCAGGCTAACCGTGGAGAGCGGGAGTACGGGCGGACACCGTGTTACGCAGTAGAGCGCACGGTGTCTCCTGTACGTGTTCATAGCCCGGTGCGGGTTATTCCACCTCCCCGCACTGGTAGGGCTAGATTGGGCATTGAGCCAGGTGCCATGAAGCCGGCTCAACGCGTCTGGTCTCCAGTGCGTCTCCTCGGGCCGGCTTACATGGCACCAGCCTTACGCATGGTGTCCCCGGTTCGCCTACATAGCCCGGTGCGGGTTATTCCACCTCCCCGCACTGGGCGGGCGACGGGGACCATTCAACCAGGTAAGGTTGGGCAGGCTCGGTGCTCAAGGGAGTCAGTACGCCTGCACGGTCCGGTATTTCCGGCGCCACCTCCCCGCCCCAGTCCAGTTCCACCAGTGCCTACACCACGCACCAGGCTTCCAGTGTGTCTCCAGAGCCCTGTTCCTCCTCCACGCACTCGTCCAATGGTGCGTGTCTCCCGCCCATTACCACCTGTGCCTACGCCACGCACCAAGTCTCCTGTGCATCTCCAGAGTCCTGTGCATCCTGTTGCTGCTCCCCGCACTAGCCTTGAAGTGCGTGTCCCCAGCCCGGTACCACCAGTGCCGGCACCACGCACTAGGCCTAATGTGCGTATCCAGGGTCCAGTATGCCCTGTTCCTTCTCCCCGCACTAGCTTTGAGATGCGTGTCTCCAGCCCGGTACCACCAGTTCCGGCACCACGCACCAGGCCTACAGTGCGCCTCATCCGGCCAGAGCCATCCGTCTCCCCAGCGCCATCTGAGCCATCCGTCTCCCCAGCGCCATCTGAGCCATCCGTCTCCCCAGCGCCATCTGAGCCATCCGTCTCCCCAGCGCCGTCTGAGCCATCCGTCTCCCCAGCGCCATCTGAGCCATCCGTCTCCCCAGTGCCGTCTGAGTCATCCGTCTCCCCAGTGCCGTCTGAGTCATCCGTCTGTCCCGAGTGCCGTCTGAGTCATCCGTCTGTCCCGAGCCATTAGAGCCGCCCGTCTGTCCCGAGCCATCAGAGCCGTTCGTCAGTCAGGAGCCGCTAGAGCCATTCGTCAGACAGGATCTGCCAGAGCCGCCAACCAGACAGGATCTGCCAGAGCCGCCAACCAGACAGGATCTGCCAGAGCCGCCAACCAGACAGGATCTGCCAGAGCCGCCAACCAGACAGGATCTGCCAGAGCCGCCAACCAGACAGGATCTGCCAGAGCCGCCAACCAGACAGGATCTGCCAGAGCCGCCAACCAGACAGGATCTGCCAGAGCCGCCAGCGAGCCATGAGCGTCTAGAGCCGCCAGCCAGCCATGAGCGTCCAGAGCCGCCAGCCTGCCATGAGCGTCCAGAGCCGCCAGCCTGCCATGAGCGTCCAGAGCCGTCAGCCTGCCATGAGCGTCCAGAGCCGTCAGCCTGCCATGAGCGTCCAGAGCCGTCAGCCAGCCATGAGCGTCCAGAGCCGTCAGCCAGCCATGAGCGTCCAGAGCCGTCAGCCAGCCATGGGCAGCCAGAGTCGCCCGCCAGCCATGAGCAGCCAGAGTCGCCAGTCAGCCGGGATCGGCTGAATCCGCCAGTCAGCCAGGATCTACCAGAGACACCGAAGCGGATATTGACAATGCTGGAGTGGGGGCCACGTCCCGCACCCGAGCCGCCGCCATATTAGGGCCCACCCCGGACCCTCCCTTTATATGTCAGGTTTTGCGGCCGGAGTCCGCACCTTTTGGGGGGGGTACTGTCACGCCCTGGCCTTAGTATTTGTTTTCTTTATTATTTTAGTTAGGTCAGGGTGTGACATGGGGTATGTGTGTGTTTTGGGTGATTATATGGTATAGGGGGTGTTGGTTGTAGTGTATGGGTTTGTGTGGAGTGTATGTGTCTAGGTATGTCTATGGTTGAGTGTAGGTGTTTAGGAAAGTCTATGGTTGCCTGATTTGGTTCTCAATCAGAGACAGCTGGTTATTGTTGTCTCTGATTGGGAGCCATATTTAAGGTAGCCATAGGCTTTAGGTGTTTGTGGGTAATTGTCTATGTTGAACGTAAGTAGCTTGTGTGTGCACTTTCGTTTGTAGCGTCACGGTCGTTTGTTTTTGTATAAGTGTTTCGTGTTCATCTTCGTCGTTCTAATAAAAGAAGATGTATTCATATCCCGCTGCGCCTTGGTCCGTCTCTCCTCCACACGATCGTGACAGCACCACAAATCCAGCACCACAAATCCAGCACCACAAATCCAGCACCACACTCCAGCACCACACTCCAGCACCACACTCCAGCACCACACTCCAGCACCACACTCCAGCACCACACTCCAGCACCATCCTCAGACAATTGCTTTCATTTTTGGTCAAATCCTCATTTCTGAAAAGGTTAAAATCGAGGTCATGTGATAGCCCAAAACACAGTCCTCATCATACTAATCAGTGTTTCAGTAGTAATAACCATGATGTCCTGGGTCTCCTTTGGCTCCAGAGGGTCCGTGGGAGCCTGGAGGACCTGCGTAACCAGGAGAGCCTTTCATTCCTTTGGAGTCATGTTTGTTATACAAGGCTGGCTCACCCTAGAGAGGGAAAGAGAGAATGAGAAAGAGCGAGTGGGACAAAGACAGACAGACCGACAGACAGAGAGGATAGTGTTATCAGAGTCAGGTAATAGTCACATTGTTGTTTAAATTGTGACGATAGTTTTACAGTATTGTGTTGCACAGTGGCAGTGATTTCAATTGCTGGTAATAGACTGTGGTTCTGTTTGTTGATTGCACCTTCTGTCCAGGTGATCCTGTGAGGCCTGGTTTTGCACAACTGGACTCTCCTTTAGTTCCTTTTGGCCCGCATGGACCGGGCGTACCGTCTAGTCCTGGGTCTCCATTGGAACCCGGGCCTCCCTTTATTCCACGGGGCCCTACGAGATCATATCCTCACAACTCAATAACAGGAAAAACCTATAATCCATGGAAATTTAAAATCACATCCACACAACTCAATACGAACAGTAAGAACATCATCAATCGGCTTTTAATTAATTTGAGCCTTTTTCAATATGATAAATTGTTATACCATGCAGCATGATAAACATACAAGAAGACTATTGAATAGTCAAATATTGCTGTGCTTGTGTGTGAGTGTATGCGTGTGTGTGTGTTTCAGTGGTTGTGTTGGTGTGTGTGTGTTAGGGTTGGGCGCTATCCAGATTTGAATACCTTCATACCGTTCCTGTACCATCCCGGAGTATATACAGTATAACAGTAATACAAGAGCGCTATTTTTTTCCTAACGTAAAAAATAATAAAATAACACCCCCCCCCCGCCAAATAAATGTTGGCACACAAAACACATTTAGGAAGCAGGGATCATGATCCAGGAGGGGATTGATTATCTCTGCCGTAACCAAGAAGATTGATCTTGCATTAGCCACATAGCTAGCAAGTTAGCAAGTTAGCAAGTTAGCAAACCAAATGCATAGCTGGAGTCCTGAGCCGGAGATAATTTATTTGGCACAAATCTTAGATTGTCACGCCCTGACCTGAGATATCTCTGTTTTCTTTATATTTTGGTTAGGTCAGGGTGTGACTAGGGTGGGTACGTTAGTTTTTGTATTGTCTAGGGTTTTTTGTATGTCTAGGGTTTTTGTAGGTCTAGGTGATTTGTATGTCTATGGTGGCCTGATATGGTTCCCAATCAGAGGCAGCTGTTAATCGTTGCCTCTGATTGGGGATCATATTTAGGTAGCCATTTTCCCTTTGGTGTTCGTGGGTTCTTGTCTATGTGTAGTTGCCTGTCAGCACTCGTTTTGTATAGCTTCACTTGTTATTTTGGTTAGTTTGTTCAGTGTTCATTCATATTATATTAAAGAATGTACGCATACCACGCTGCGCCTTGGTCCGATTCATACGACGAACGTGACATAGATAGTTAACGTATAGTTATAAGAAGTGGCGTAGCATGCACCCTCCAAGCTTCAGGGTACACCAAACCCAAAAAGATATAATTCAAAATAAAATAAATGTAATTCCGTCGGTATTGATATACCACCCAAGCCTAGTGTGTGTCAGTGTGTCATTGTGTGTGTGTGTTTGTGTCAGTGTGTCATTGTGTGTGTGTTTTTGTGTCAGTGTGTCATTGTGTGTGTTACCTGGTAGACCCATGAGCCCCATATTTCCTCTGAGTCCAGATGGGCCTGGTCCTCCTGAGCACAGTCCATCAGCCCCAGGATCACCTGGACAGCCTAACATACACACATCATTAGTGTGCTTGCTGAAAGAAAACTCTAGAATTCCGACAATACTCTTGTTATAAATCAAACTAAACCAGTCACTACTACTACGGCTACTGTTTCTGCTGCTACTGCTACTACTGCTGCTGCTGATCCTACTACTACTGCTGCTGCTGCTACTACTGCTGCTACTACTGCTACTGCTGCTATGATACTACTGTTGCTGCTACTACTACTACTACTACTACTGCTGCTGCTGCTACTACTGCTACTGCTGCTATGATACTACTGTTGCTGCTACTACTACTACTACTACTGCTGCTGCTACTATTGCTGCTGCTATTACAGTATATTTTTGTTTCATCAGACCAGAGTACGATCTTTGTCCCCATGTGCAGTTGCAAACCGTAGTCTGGCTTTTTTATGGCAGTTTGGAGCAGTGGCTTCTTCCTTGCTGATCGGCCTTTCAGGTTATGTCGATATAGGACTCGTTTTACTGTGGATATAGATACTTTTGTACCTGTTTCCTCCAGCATCTTCACAAGGTCCTTTGCTGTTGTTCTGGGATTGATTTGCACTTTTCGCACCAAAGTACGTTAATCTCTAGGAGACAGAACGCATCTCCTTCCTGAGCAGTATGACGGCTGCGTGGTCCCATGGTGTTTATACTTGCGTACTATTGTTTGTACAGATGAACGTGGTACCTTCAGGAATTTGGCTCCCAAGGATGAATGAGACTCGTGGAGGTCTACAATTTTTTTTCTGAGGTCTTTCCTGATTTCTTTTGATTTTCCCATGATGTCAAGCAAAGAGCTTCTAAAGCCATGACATCATTTTCTGGAATTTTCCAAGCTATTTAAAGGCACAGTCAACTTAGTGTATGTAAACTTCTGACCCACTGGAATTGTGATACAGTGAATTATAAGTGAAATAATCTGTCTGTAAACAATTGTTTGGAAAAATGACTTGTGTCATGCACAAAGTAGATGTCCTAACCGACTTGCCAAAACTATAGTTTGTTAACAAGAAATTTGTGGAGTGGTTGAAAAACAAGTTTTAATGACTCCAACCTAAACTTCCGACTTCAACTGTATGATATATATATATATATATCTGTGTTTTATTATTTTCTCCTAACCCTACCACCCCTCCCCTAATTGGAGTAAACTAATGGACAACAACTGCTTTGATAGTTTTTAGTCCCATCCTTCAGCTACCCTCAATCCCTCCCATCTATCTCTGAACAGCATCCAGTTTTGATTTCTATCTGCCATATATTTTGTGCTGTGCTGTTTTACAAAAGTTCTGAACCTTTTATATTCTCATAGTTTTTTTTACAGATTGTAAATGAAAGAAACATTTTTGCTAAGAGTATTATTATATTATTGATGGATTGACTATGACTTTTCAAATCCTCCAGTAGTGCTATTTGCTGCGTTAGCTCCATTTACCTGGAGCTATCAGCCATTCCTGAACCTGCGTCCAAAAACAAGCTACATATGGTCAAGTACCAAAACAAATGCTGTAATGATTGCCTCTTTGCAGCTAAATCTGCAAAGCTGGAATGGGTGTATCCCCCATATATATATAACATTCTATTGGTTGCAAGAATTTTGTATAATAATTTAAATTGAAAAACTCTACGTTTTGAATCCAGCGTCATTATGTGTATCAGAATTCTGCCAAAACAGAACACAGTTAGTCACTCACCCTTCTAGACAACTTGAAACAGGTCTTGTGTCTTGAAGTCACCTAGGCTAGCTAGTACTAGCCAACTTATTTCGCCAATTAGCTTCAGTCGGCCAGTGTGCCACCATGGAAAAATTGGTTTGACATTGGATAGCCTATCTCTGGGGCTAGTAAGTGAGAAAATATTTTAATGTTGCACATCTTTTAGTTGTCTGATTAAATGCTTTTAGTATTTGTATATGCTTACCCCATTCATAATACGCAGTCATGCTTACCTCATCCATAATACACAGGCATGCTTACCTCATCCATAATACACAGGCATGCTTACCTCATCCATAATACACAGGCATGCTTACCTCATCCATAATACACAGGCATGCTTACCTCATCCATAATACACAGGCATGCTTACCTCATCCATAATACACAGGCATGCTTACCCCATCCATAATACACAGGCATGCTTACCCCATCCATAATACACAGGCATGCTTACCCCATTCATAATACACAGGCATGCTTACCCCATTCATAATACACAGGCATGCTTACCCCATCTATAATACACAGGCATGCTTACCCCATCCATAATACACAGGCATGCTTACCCCATCTATAATACACAGGCATGCTTACCTCATCCATAATACACAGGCATGCTTACCTCATCCATAATACACAGGCATGCTTACCTCATCCATAATACACAGGCATGCTTACCCCGTTCATAATACACAGGCATGCTTACCCCGTTCATAATACACAGGCATGCTTACCTCATCCATAATACACAGGCATGCTTACCTCATCCATAATACACAGGCATGCTTACCTCATCCATAATACACAGGCATGATTACCTCATCCATAATACACAGGCATGATTACCTCATCCATAATACACAGGCATGATTACCTCATCCATAATACACAGGCATGCTTACCTCATCCATAATACACAGGCATGCTTACCTCATCCATAATACACAGGCATGATTACCTCATCCATAATACACAGGCATGATTACCTCATCTATAATACACAGGCATGCTTACCTCACCCATAATACACAGGCATGATTACCTCATCCATAATATACAGGCATGATTACCTCATCCATAATACACAGGCATGCTTACCTCATCCATAATACACAGGCATGCTTACCCCATCCATAATACACAGGCATGCTTACCTCATCCATAATACACAGGCATGCTTACCTCATCCATAATACACAGGCATGCTTACCTCATCCATAATACACAGTCATGCTTACCCCGTTCATAATACACAGGCATGCTTACCTCATCCATAATACACAGGCATGCTTACCCCGTTCATAATACACAGGCATGCTTACCTCATCCATAATACACAGGTATGCTTACCTGGATGAAATTATGATACATGGTAAAGAATGTGTATATATCCGATTGTATATACTGTAACTGTCTTATGGTGAGCAAAAGACCAAAGTTTACGACACAGTCTTGAGGTAGTCAGTCTCAGTCTATTTAGGAGGCCGCAAGGAACTATGAGGAACTATAAGGAACTATGAGGAACTATAAGGAACTATGAGGAACTATAAGGAACTATGAGGAACCATGAGGAACTATAAGGAACTATAAGGAACTATGAAGAACGATGAGGAACTATGAGGAACTATGAGGAACTATGAGGAACTATAAGGAACTATGAGGAACTATGAGGAACTATGAGGAACTATAAGGAACTATGAAGAATGATGAGGAACTCTGAGGAACTATAAGGAACTATGAGGAACTATCAGGAACTATGAAGAACTATGAGGAACTATGAAGAATGATGAGGAACTCTGAGGAACTATGAGGAACTATGAGGAACTATGAGGAACTATGAGGAACTATGAGGAATCATGAGGAACCATGAGGAACTATAAGGAACTATAAGGAACTATAAGGAACTATGAAGAACGATGAGGAACTATGAGGAACTATGAGGAACTATGAGGAACTATGAGGAACTATGAGGAACTATAAGGAACTATAAGGAACTATGAAGAACTATGAGGAACTATCAGGAACTATGAGGAACTATGAGGAACTATGAGGAACGTGAAACAACCTTTCTTTTTTTCTATATAGCTGAACTCTTTGTGAACTCTTGTAATTGGTTCTGACTTCTGCAAATCAGGTTCCGGACAATTACCACTCCCACTTGTCCTTGATTGATATCGTGCCGGGGACGGACTGACCATAGGGTTTATGTAGTTGATGGTTCTCTTGTCCGTCTTGTCCGTCTTCATTCTACTTTAATAAATCGGGTTCAATATCACAATATGAACTCTGTTGTTCTCTGACATTTGCAAATCAGGTTCTGGACAATTAACACCATCCTTTGTATATGTAGTGCTGCGACTTACGAGTAGATGAGATTGTTTATGTAGTGCTGTGACTTACGAGTAGATGGGATTGCCCGGGATAGCGATACCATGACAACATCCCCAATATTAGCATGGTTTGCATTTCAAGTCAAGAATCATCCTTAAGTGTGTGAAATTGATTGTGCAGCTGAATAAAGTTTATTTAAGCTGATTTGGATGTGACTAGACATGGTGATATTTATTTATTTAACCAGGCAAGTCAGTTAAGAACAAATTCTTATTTTCAATGACGGCCTAGGAACAGTGGGTTAACTACCTTGTTAAGGGGCAGAACGACAGATTTTCACCTTGTCAGCTCGGGGATTCGATCTTGCAACTTTTCGGTTACTAGTCCAACGCTCTAACCACTAGGTTACCTGCCGCCGATATCTAGTATCGGCCATGCTGATATCGGGCATATTGACTTGCAGAGTAAAAAAAAAACGTTTTTTAAATGCGTTACCACAACTACCATCACTCCAGCAGTCACTACCACGAAGCATGACGTTTCCTTTTCTAGTTTATAATACACACAGACCTCTCGGCCCATTTCCTGGGTCACCGTCCCTCCCATCAATGCCTTTGGGTCCAGGATATCCAGGATGTCCTTTAGCACCATGGAAACCAGGCAGACCTATTGCATAAGAGACAAACAACATGTTAACGTGTTAAATGACCATATCAATCACAATATTTCTAATAGTAATTCTCTTACAACACATAGTCCGAGATTCAAATGGAACTGATCATAGCATTGGGGGGGAAAAATGATCTTCTGCATAAATACCGCACTGCATGTTTGATTGAATTGTTCGCTCATCTCTATGGCGCTCACCACGTTTCCCAGGGTCCCCTGGGGGCCCGTGTATGACTGTATTGGATGATGGTCCACAAGGGCCTGGGGGCCCGTCGCCCCCCACACAGCCTGGTACACCACTGTGACCTTTCTCCCCATCAGGGCCAACCGATCCTGCCCAGAACCACATCCCCCCCCCAAAAATCATATAATCTATTGTCATAATTCACACCTTCATCATCATTGTGTAAATGTGACAGTTTATTTGTACGTGTGAGTGTTCTTGCACGTCTGTATGTGTGTGTGTGTGTGTGTGTGTGTGTGTGTGTGTGTGTGTGTGTGTGTGTGTGTGTGTGTGTGTGTGTGTGTGTGTGTATGCACGCCCATGTGTGTGAGTCTGTACATGTGTGTGACCTCTGACCTTTGGGACCGGGTGGTCCTTCAGCTCCAGGTGGGCCGTCAGGGCCCGGTCCAGGTCTTCCTGGGTCACCTCTAGGACCTGTAGTAGGTAACATATACTACTGTAGGAGGTAACATATACTACATCAACTACTGTAGGAGGGAACATATACTACATCAACTACTGTAGTAGGTAACATATGCTACATCAACTACTGTAGTAGGTAACATATACTACATCAACTACTGTAGCAGGTAACATATGCTACATCAACTACTGTAGTAGGTAACATATACTACATCAACTACTGTAGTAGGTAACATATACTACTGTAGCAGGTAACATATACTACATCAACTACTGTAGTAGGTAACATATACTACATCAACTACTATAGCAGGTAACATATACTACATCAACTACTGTAGTAGGTAACATATACTACTGTAGCAGGTAACATATACTACATCAACTACTGTAGTAGGTAACATATACTACTGTAGCAGGCAACATATACTACATCAACTACTGTAGCAGGTAACATATACTACATCAACTACTGTAGCAGGCAACATATACTACATCAACTACTGTAGTAGGTAACATATACTACATCAACTACTGTAGGAGGTAACATATACTACATCAACTACTGTAGGAGGTAACATATACTACATCAACTACTGTAGGAGGTAACATATACTACATCAACTACTGTAGGAGGTAACATATACTACATCAACTACTGTAGGAGGTAACATATACTACATCAACTACTGTAGTAGGTAACATATACTACATCAACTACTGTAGTAGGTAACATATGCTACATCAACTACTGTAGTAGGTAACATATACTACATCAACTACTGTAGGAGGTAACATATACTACATCAACTACTGTAGTAGGTAACATACTACATCAACTACTGTAGTAGGTAACATATACTACATCAACTACTGTAGGAGGTAACATATACTACATCAACTACTGTAGCAGGTAACATATACTACATCAACTACTGTAGGAGGTAACATATACTACATCAACTACTGTAGTAGGTAACATATACTACATCAACTACTGTAGGAGGTAACATATACTACATCAACTACTGTAGTAGGTAACATACTACATCAACTACTGTAGTAGGTAACATATACTACATCAACTACTGTAGGAGGTAACATATACTACATCAACTACTGTAGCAGGTAACATATACTACATCAACTACTGTAGGAGGTAACATATACTACATCAACTACTGTAGGAGGTAACATATACTACATCAACTACTGTAGTAGGTAACATATACTACATCAACTACTGTAGTAGGTAACATATACTACATCAACTACTGTAGGAGGGAACATATACTACATCAACTACTGTAGTAGGTAACATAATACATCAACTACTGTAGTAGGTAACATATTAAAGTAAAAAATACATTAACCAAATCCCTGGCATTAGACAAACTCATGGTAATGATACTGGAGCACTCAATGTCTTTCCACATTCAATGCAATCAAACTTAATTTATCCCCTTGAGGCAATTCCTACTAGGGCTACGGCGGTGAATCAGACTTATAAAACAAACAGACATAGACAAGAACATGCCTTCATCTGAGACCAGTGTAACTTGGCTAAGCCTTATAATAAGACAGTATACTGTAAGTGCTCATTCATGCTTATATCATGTATTACATCTATTACATCTGTCCTCTTTGAAGTGTTACCAATGTGTTCAATGTGTCAGTGCTGTTACTGTACCTGGTGTTGAATGTGTCAGTGCTGTTACTGTACCTGGTGTTGAGTGTGTCAGTGCTGTTACTATACCTGGTGTTGAATGTGTCAGTTCTGTTACTGTACCTGGTGTTGAATGTGTGGAATGTGTCAGTGCTGTTACTGTACCTGGTGTGGAATGTGTCAGTGATGTTACTGTACCTGGTGTTGAATGTGTCAGTGATGTTACTGTACCTGGTGTGGAATGTGTCAGTGCTGTTACTGTACCTGGTGTTGAATGTGTTGAATGTGTCAGTGCTGTTACTGTACCTGGTGTTGAATGTGTCAGTGCTGTTACTGTACCTGGTGTGGAATGTGTCAGTGCTGTTACTGTACCTGGTGTGGAATGTGTCAGTGCTGTTACTGTACCTGGTGTTGAATGTGTTGAATGTGTCAGTGATGTTACTGTACCTAGTGTTGAATGTGTCAGTGCTGTTACTGTACCTGGTGTTGAATGTGTCAGTGCTGTTACTGTACCTGGTGTTGAATGTGTCAGTGCTGTTACTGTACCTGGTGTTGAGTGTGTCAGTGCTGTTACTGTACCTGGTGTGGAATGTGTCAGTGCTGTTACTGTACCTGGTGTTGAATGTGTTGAATGTGTCAGTGATGTTATTGTCCCTAGTGTTGAATGTGTCAGCGCTGTTACTGTACCTGGTGTTGAATGTGTTGAATGTGTCAGTGATGTTACTGTACCTGGTACACCTGGTAACCCGTCTCTCCCTCTGCCTCCCATCTGTCCAGTCAGGCCCTGCACTCCGGGTTCGGAGGCCCCAGGGGGCCCAGGGTCACCAGCCGGGCCTGAACTTCCAAACCCCGGGGCGCCAGGGTCCCCGCGCGAACCAATCTCTCCATTAGCACCTGGGTAAGAGGGGAAAGTCATAGAGTAGTGGATAAGAGCAAAAGAAAGCAAGGAAAATATGTAAATAGTGAACAGAGGGAAAGGAAGAGAGGGAGAAAAAGAGATGGGAGAGGAAGAGAGGGAGAGGAAGAGAGAGGAAGAGAGAGAGAGGGAGAGGAAGAGAGAGAGGGAGAGGGAGAGAGAGAGGGAGAGGGAGGAAGAGAGAGAGAGGGAGAGAGAGAGGGAGAGGAAGAGGGAGAGGAAGAGAGAAAGAGAGAGGGAGACAGAGGGAGAGAGAGGGAGAGGGAGAGAGGGAAAGAAAGAGAGAGGGAGAGGAAGAGAGAGAGGGAGCAAGAGAGGGGGAGCAAGAGAGAGGGATAGAAAGAGAGAGAGGGAGAGGAAGAGAGAGAGGGAGAGGAAGAGAGAGAGGAAGAGAGAGAGAAAGAGAGAGAGAGGGAGAGAGAGAGGGAGAGAGAGGAAGAGAGAGGGAGAGAGAGAGGGGGAGAGGAAGAGAGGGAAATAGAGAGGGGGAGAGAGAGGGAGAGAGAGAGGGAGAGAGGAAGAGAGGGAAAGAGAGAGAGGGAGCGGAAGAGAGAGAGGGAGCGGAAGAGAGAGAGAAAGAGAGAAAGAGAGGGAGAGGAAAAGAGAGGGTGAAAAAGAGAAAGGGAGAGAAAGAGAGGAATAGAGAGACGGAGAGGACGAGAGAGGGAGAGAGAGGAAGAGAAGGAATGAGAATGGAGAATGGTAGGAATGAACGAAGAGAGAAAGAGAAAATTATTATGTTGTCTCGAAGACAACCAGTTGTATGTTAGGGACATTAGGAAGACAACCAGTTGTATGTTAGGGACATTAGGAAGACAACCAGTTGTATGTTAGGGACATTAGGAAGACAACCAGTTGTATGTTAGAGACATTAGGAAGACAACTAGTTGTATGTTAGGGACATTAGGAAGACAACCAGTTGTATGTTAGGGACATTAGGAAGACAACCAGTTGTATGTTAGGGACATTAGGAAGACAACCAGTTGTATGTTAGAGACATTAAGAAGACAACCAATTGTATGTTAGAGACATTAGGAAGACAACCAGTTGTATGTTAGAGACATTAGGAAGACAACCAGTTGTATGTTAGGGACATTAGGAACATTCAGGCTTCACCAGCTCACCTGGGGGTCCAGGTCTGCCTGACAGCCCTGGTGGTCCGGTTGGGCCTTCAGTACAGCAAGTACTTGCGTAACCAGGAGGTCCTTGGGAACCATCTACACCTTTACTTCCTACAAACATATCAGGCATAAGGCCATAAGTACCTGGGAGTATGTGTACCAGTGTTTAAATACATCGGTGTGAATTTGATGGAGTGTATATGCCTCAATATAACTGTGCATGAATGCGCAGAAAAAGTGAAAGATGGAGTGTGTGATGGTGTAACGGGTGTCGTCCTCCTCTTCCTCGGACGAGGAGAGGAGAGAAGGATCGGTGGACCAATACGCAGCGAGGTATGTAGACATAATGAATTTATTTAAACAAGAACAAAAACGAACTATACTTGAAATGATTACAAAATAACAAACGGACAACGTAGACGAAACCTGAACATGGAACTTACATAATGACACGAAGAACACACGAGCAGGAAACAGACTACATCAAAACGAAAACAACCGAAACAATCCCGTGTGGTGCGCAGACACAAACACAGGAGACAATCACCCACAAACAAACAGTGTGAAACAGCCAACCTATATATGGTTCTCAATCAGAGGAAAACGTCAAACACCTGTCTCTGATTGAGAACCATATAAGGCTAATTACAAGTGACCTAAACATAGAAACACAAAACATATAATGCCCACCCCAACTCACGCCCTGACCCTCTAAACACATACAAAAATAACATAAAACAGGTCAGGAACGTGACAGATGGATATGTTGTGATGGTGAATTTGTGTGTGTGTCCGTGTGTGTGTCCCATGTCCGTGTCGTGTCTGGGTCTACCTGTGTTGTGTCTACCCGTGCTGTGTCTGCGTCTACGTGTGCTGTGTCTGGGTCTACCTGTGCTGTGTCTGGGTCTACCTGTGCTGTGTCTGGGTCTACCTGTGCTGTGTCTGGGTCTACCTGTGTGTACAGTAAGTACCTTTGGGGCCTGAGGACCCATTGAGGCCGGGTGGTCCCGGACTCCCTGGTCGGCCCAGTACTCCTGGATCTCCAGGAGGGCCCTGGGCCCCAACACCACCTGGGAAACCTTTAAGGCCGGCTGGACCTAGGATCTCAAACCCAGCATCACCCTGAGAGTGGATGGAAGGATGAATGATGGTTAGATGGGTAGATGGAAAGACTAATGGAAGGGTAGATGAAGGGTAGATTGATTCATGAATGGAGGGATGGATGGAAGGAAGTATAAATTAAAGGACTGATGGAAGGACAGACAGTCAGACAGACAGACATACAGACAGACACAGATCGACAGACTGACTGACAGACATGACAGGCAGACAGACAGGCAGGCAGACAGACAGGCACCGACAGACTGACTGACAGACTCAGATCGACATACTGACTGACTGACAGACAGACAGACAGACAGAGACACAGATCGACTGACTGACTGACAGCCAGACACAGATCGACTGACTGATCGACTGACTGACAGACACAGATCGACAGGCAGACAGGCAGGCAGACAGACAGACAGGTGTTTTTTGGTAGGTTTCTACACTACTTTCCGGGTCACAACTCCTGCAGCTCTGTCACACGCTGGGTCTGTACATAGTTAATGGTAGGCTTCGAGGGGACTCTTACGGTATGTACACCTACAGCTCATCCCTTGGCATTAGTACTGTAGATTACTTTATCACTGACCTCAACCCAGAGTCTCTCAGAGTGTTCACAGTCAGCCCACTGACACCTCAGTCAGATCACAGCAAAATCACAGTCTACTTGAACAGGGCAATACTCAATCATGAGGCATCAAAGCCAAAGGAACTGCACAATATTAAAGAAATGCTATAGATGGAAGGAAAGTAGTGTAGAAACTTACCAGTAAAACAATTAGGCAACAACATATTTAATCTCTTCTAGACAACTTCCTGGACAAAATGTTTCACTGTAATAGTAAAGGTGTAAACTTGGCAGTAGAAAACCTAAACAGTATATTTGACCTCTAAGCTTCCCTATCAAATCTAAAAATGTCAAGCAGAATGAACAACAATGACAAATGGTTTGATGAAGAATGCAAAACCTATGAAAGAAATTGAGAAACCTATTCAACCAAAAACATAGAGACCCAGAAAACGTGAGCCTTCACTATGGTGAATCACTAAAACAATACAGAAATACACTACGGAAAAAGAAGGAACCGCACATCAGAAATCAGCTCAATTTAACTGAAGAATCCATAGAATCTACCCACTTCTGGGAACATTGGAACACACCAGTGGAGGCTGCTGAGGGGAGGACGGCTGTCACGTTCTGACCATAGTTCTTGTGTGTTTTCCTTGTTTTGTGTTGGTCAGGACGTGAGCTGGGTGGGCATTCTATGTTTTGTGTTTCTATGTGGGGATTGTCAATTGGCCTGATGTGGTTCTCAATCAGAGGCAGGTGTTTGTCATTGTCTCTGATTGGGAACCATATTAAGGTAGCCTGTTTTCTGTTGGGATTTGTGGGTGGTTGTCTCCTGTCTTTGTGTTCTGCACCAGATAGGACTGTTTCGGTTTTCGCATTTATTGTTTTGTAGTTTGTAGTGTTCACGTTATTCTCTTTATTAAACATGTTGAACACTAGCCGCGCTGCGTTTTGGTCCTCTCCTTCATCCCAGGAAGAAAACTGTTACAACGGCTCATAATAATGTCTGGAACGGAGCAAATGGAATGGCATCAAACACCTGGAAACCATGGAAACCATTTGTTTGATGTATTGGATACCATTCCACTATTCCGCTCCAGCCATTACCAAAAGCCTGTCCTCCCCAATTAAGGTGCCACCAACCTCCTGTGGAACACACTAAACAAACAACAACACGAAGAGTTATCTATCCAAAACGTAGATGTATATATATAAACCACTTCTCCAATCGTTTTGGTTCTATAACAAAGAACAAACAGCAAAAACATATACATGATCAAATGCAAATCTTAGAATCAACTATTAAAGACTACCAGAACCCACTGGATTCTCCAATTACATTGAATGAACTACAGGACAAAATACAAACCCTCCAACCCAAAAAGGCTTGTGGTGTTGATGGTATCCGAAATAAAATGATAAAATATACAGACTGCAAATTCAAATTGGCGATACTTAAACTTTTGAACATCATCCTAAGCTCTGGCATCTTCCCCAATACTTGGAACCAAGAACTGATCACCCCAAACCACAAAAGTGGAAGTGGAGACAGATTTGACTCCAATAACTACTGTGAGATACAGCAACCTTGGGAAAATCCTCTGCATTTTCATTAACAGGAGACTCGTACATTTCCTCAGTGAAAACAATATACTGAGTAAATGTCAAATTGGCCTTTTATCAAATTACCGTACTACAGACCAAGTATTCACCCTGCACACCCTAATTGACAAACAAACAAACCAAAACAAAGGCAAAGTCTTCTCATGCTTAGTTGATTTAAAAAAAGCTTTTGACTCAATTTGGCATAAGGGTCGGCTGTACAAATTGATGGAAAGCGGTGTTGGGGGAAAAACATACAACATTATAAAATACATGTACACAAAAAATAGGCAAAATTGGCTAAAAGAAAAAAACATATTTCTTTCCACAGGACTGTGGGATGAGACAGGGATGCAGCTTAAGCCCCACCCTCTTCAACATATATATCAACGAATTGGCGAGGGCACTAGGACAGTCTGCAGCACCCGGCCTCACCCTACTAGAATCTGAAGTCAAATATCTACTGTTTGCTGATGATCTGGTGCTTCTGTCCCCAACCAAGGAGGGCCTACAGCAGCACCTAGATATTCTGCACAGATTCTGCTAGACCTGGGCCCTGACAGACCTGGGCCCTGACAGACCTGGGCCCTGACAGACCTGGGCCCTGACAGTAAATCTCAGTAAGACAAAAACAATGGTGTTCCAAAAAATACAGAAATAGAAATTCCATCTAGACACCGTTGCCCCGAGCAACAACAAAAACTATACGTACCTCGGGTTAAACATCAGCGACACCAAAGGTAACTTCCACAAAGCTGTGAATGATCTGAGAGACAAGGCAAGAAGGGCCTTCTACACCATTAAAAGGAATATAAAATTCAACATACCAATTAGGATCTGGCTAGAAATACTTGAATTAGTTGTAGAACCCATTGCCCTTAATGGTTGTGAGGTCTGGGGTACATTCACCAACCAAGAATTCACAAAATGAGAGAAACACCAAATTGAGACTCTGCTTGCAGAATTCTGGAAAAATATCCTCAGTGTACAACGTAAAACACCAAATAATGCATGCAGAGCAGAATTAAGCCGATACCCGCTAATTATCAAAATCCAGAAAAGAGACGTTAAATTCTACAACCACCTAAAAGGAAGCGATTCCCAAACCTTCCATAACAAAGCCATCACCTACGGAGAGATTAACCTGGCGACGAGTCCCCTAAGCAAGCTGGTCATGGGGCTCTGTTCACAAACACAATCAGAGCCCCAGGACAGCAACACAATTACACCTAACCAAATCATGAGAAAACAAAAAGATCATTACTTGACACCTTGGAAAGAATTAACAAAAGAACTGAGCAAACTAGAATGCTATTTGGCCCTAAACAGAGAGTACACAGTGGCAGAATACCTGACCACTGTGCCTGACCCAAATTTAAGGAAAGCTTTGACTATGTACAGACTCAGTGAACATAGCCTTGCTTTAGAGAAAGGCCACCGTAGGCAGACCTGGCTCTCAAGAGAAGGCTATGTGCACACTGCCCACAAAATGAGGTGGAAACTGAGCTGCACTTCCTAATCTCCTGCCAAATATATGACCATATTAGAGACACATATTTCCCTCAGATTACACAGATCCACAAAGAATTAGAAAACAAATCAATTTTAATAAACTCCCATATCTATTGGGTGAAATACCACAGTGTGACATCACAGCAGCAAGATTTGATGAAAAAGGACAAGAAAAGGACAACAAGTGAAGAACAAACACTGTTGTAAATACAACCAATATTTATTTTCCCTTTTGTACTTTTTTGTACATCGTTACAACACTGTATATAGCCATAACATGACATTTGAAATGTCTCTACTCCTCTGGAACTTTTGTGAGTGTAAATCTTATGGTAATTTAAAAAAAAATGTAATAGACAGATAGACAGACATGACAGGGACAGTATTCAGTAATGACCTTTGGCCCTTGAGCCCCAAGGAATCCCATTACGCCGGGTCGTCCAGGACAGCCACTTCCAGAGGTACTTGGGCGTCCCGGCTGCCCTTTGTCACCTAGGAGACAGACAGCATCACAAATCCCACAAACTGGTGCTAACACACGAGTATACACTGAGTATACAAAACATTAGGAACACCTTCCTAATATTGAGTTGCAACCCCCCCCTTTTGCCCTCAGAACAGCCTCAATTCGTCGTGGCATGGACTCTACAAGGTCTCGAAAGCATTCCACAAGGATGCTGGCACATGTTGACTCCAATGCTTCCCACAGTTGTGTCAAGTTGGCTGGATGCCCTTTGGGTGGTGGACCGTTCTTGATACACACAGGAAACTGTTGAGCGTGAAAACCCCAGCAGCGTTGCAGTTCTTGACACAAACTGGTGCACCTGGAACCTACCACCATATCCCGCTCAAAGGCATTTCAATCTTTTGTCTTGCCCATTCACCCTCTGAATGGCACACATACACAATCCATGTCTCAATTGTCTCAAGGCTTAAAACTCCTTCTTTAACCTGTCTCCTCCCCTTCATCTACACTAATTGAAGTTGATTTAACAGGTGACATTAATAACGGATCATAGCTTTCACCTGGATTCACCTGGTCAGTCTGTATCACGGAAAGAGTTTTGTATAATCAGTGTATATAATATATACACTAACACATCTCCATTGGCGGTCCTACGTGGCTTGGTTGGTAAGAACATGGTGCTATAGCAACGCCAGGGTTGTGGGTTAGAATCCCGCTGGGGCCAACCATTCGAAAATCTTTACATTCACCGATGTAAGTTGCTTTGTATAACAGCGTCTGCTAAATATGATATATTATCTAATGTCTGTCATACAGTCACACGATAGACACGGGCACGGGAAGTAGGGGTGCTGAGGTGCTGCAAAATATATACATTCTGTTGTTGTTGTTGCACAAAAGTAGTGCACTGGGCGTTTACTAGTCCTGTATTAGCAGACCGATAAAACAAATAATAATAATAATAATAATAATAATAACCAAACTACTTCCGGTGGCTATGACTAAATGAATCCTCACTTGAGATAACAACTCAGACAAAACCTTCAGTCAAGGCGTTCTTGTTCACATTACAGTGTCATTCCTGTTATTCAGATATTCAAAGGGAGCGACATGTCACAAATAACTATTCAAAAAGGTTTGCCGACATGGTTCACCTTTCTGTCCAGTGGGTCCTCGTCTTCCAAGGGTGGAGAATACACCACGGTCCCCTTTCTCCCCCGGGTTACCAGCACCACCACGAGGACCTGTGTGGACAAACTCAACTCTGTGATAATGTCCTATCGCGTTGTTTATGTTCTTTGTCAGGTAGAATGGCAGAAAAGCTTATAAAGTTAGAACTGAAATAGCCTGGAGTCTAAACTAATATGCTATGTTTCACCACTGTTGTGAAGTGAAACAGTTTTGGACTCCAGGCTAGAACTGAAATGCCACTGAACTCAATGTAGTCTAGACCTCCAGTCCTCCAGCCACCTCCCACCCATGCTGTGGTTCGGTCCCCACTCAGGGTGCTCACCTGGGGGGCCCCGTGTGCCCGGCAGCCCCGCCTTTCCCGGTAGGCCTGGGACTCCCTGGTCAGCCACACTGCTGCAGGGCTCGCCCTTCTGACCTGGTGGGGATAGGGGAGAAAATGGAGTAAGACCATCAACTGATATAGGGACATTATCATTGAGTTATGGAAACACACAGCCAGAGGGTGCACACGTCTAACACAGTCGAAGGAGCAAAAAGGAGCAGGTATTGGTGTGTTGCTTTACGGTACCTTGGTAACCAGGTGTACCAGGTAGACCTGGTACCCCACTATTGCCTTTAGGTCCTGAGGGACCAAGCGGTCCTATGCCTACTGGACCTGGTGAACCGTCTGGTCCTGGGTATCCCTGTGGCCCGGGAGGCCCTGGGACACCAATATCTCCCTTCAGACCCAGTGGCCCATAGTACTGGCACAGACAATCATCCAAACATCAGTTCTTCACAAAACATTACTTTAACAGACTTACGTAACATTACACATTGACATTACCATTCAGCCAATAAACTCAGCCCATCCGCAAAACATTAGTTTTTCACAAAACATTAGTTCCCATAACATTGCTGCTTCACATTAACAAATGTTCAGCATTCAAGTGTTCATAAAAGCTAATAAACTCAGTCTATCAACAAACTATTATCACTACCTCAAATTAATATTCATAGCCAATCAGAATATCAGAAGGCATACCCTAACTACTTAAAGTGACAGTTCACCCAAATTTGAAATGTACTTCAGTTTAAAAAATACCAAACAATGCATTCATATCATTGCTTTGCATTTGAGAAGAAAGATTTTAGTGATAGAAATCGTAACCATTTAAAATCCTCACTGGATCACCCTTAGGGCCTTGTTGGCCCTTGCGTCCACGGAAGCCAGGGGCCCCGTATAGGCCGTCCAGCCCTGATCTGCCAGCTGGTCCTGGGGCTCCTTTCTCTCCCTTTATCCCCTGGTGGTTGCGGGAACCTGAATTTCCTTTTGGCCCTGGGCGTCCCGGAACACCTGAAGGGCCATGGAGACCCTGTGACACAGACATGAGTGGTTGTCATGGATACGGTACTTTAGCAACCTTGGATACGTTATTCCAGAGATACCACAGATACAGTAGCCTAGCAACACCATGGATAAGGTCAGTGGTGGGCCGTCAGGGCCTGCAAGGCCTTCTCTGCTGGCCTAAACATCATCAGAATATAATTTTTTTTAAATATATTTTCCCACAAATATGTATTAAATTATTCCCCAGAGTAAGAATTATACTCTTCATTTCATAGCTTTCCTCTTGGTTGCACTGCTTCCAGCCCCAGGTTGAGATTTGGAGGGCTGGTCTTTATGTTAGATCTTTTATCCAATCATATTCAGCCATCATGTGTTGCCAGGGGTCTAAAATCTGCCCTCAGGCCTTCAGAATCAACAGTGCGGGCGCTTGTAGCTTATAGTGAATGGAAATGAACATTTAGTGTCAACCAATCAGCTTTAGAGTTGGCTATTGTACGCCTGCTGGCTGGCTCCAGTGTTACACAGGAGCCAGCTAGCAGGCGTAGTGCGTGCACGTCTTTTGATTGGATTACCAATATTGAGAGGCAGGTCCTATGGGCAGGTCTATGCAGATCTAGGAAACTGAATTTGATAAACGAATTAATTCACGTACTACTAAGCTGTTTTTTCAACCCACAATGGCGGAAGGAGGAGAAGATATCGATTTGGTCGAGGATATAATTATAACGCCATTCTCAAGACGAACTTTTCAAGAAAAGTTAGACATTGTAAGGAGAGGTCGCCCGACACCACAAAGCCTGTCACAGACGGGAAAGGGGTTTGTTCGCCACTTTCAAAGTTTCAACTACGAGCGCTGTCAATGGCTCACAGGCTCCGAGAAGCACTGCAAACTGTACTGCTGGGAATGCCTATTATTTGCAAGTGATCGATTTGGTGTTTGGAGCCACACTGGCTTTGCAAACTTGAGTTGTCTAACCAAGGCAGCAACGAGACACCAAAGTACGGCTGGGCACTTACAAGCAATGGTGCTTTTGAAAACTTTTGGGGACACCGGAGTGGATCAAAGAACAAGCGCGCAGGGCAACGGAGCTGCACAATGAAAAGGTGAAGGGAAATATTGAAAAGACTCATTGATTGTGTCATGTTTTTGGGTAAACACTGTTTACCCCAAAATGTCAATTTGTCAATTTCCAGGTGACGCAACGCCTGGTTATACTGCGTTTCTGTCTAAATGTATAGTGTCTAGAGCCATGGCATCATGGCATACCTCACTGAAGGCCCAACGCCTGGTTATACTGCGTTTCTGTCTAAATGTATAGTGTCTAGAGCCATGGCATCATGGCATACCTCACTGAAGGCCCAGGCCCCAGGCCCACGGCACGCTACTGGATAAGGTATTGCAGCAACACCATAGATACAGTATTCTGTCAACACCACAGAAATGGTATCCTAATAAAACCATGGATAAGGTATACCAGCAACACCATGGATACAGTATCTAAGCAAAACTACTAAGCAAGATGTGTCACTATGGAAATAATATAACTGCAAAACCACAGGCAGTCACAGTGACATCACAAGGTAAAATAAAAACGGTATTTAGTATCTGTATGGCAGAGGTATGAGGCAGGTAGTGTCACCTGTTGTCCAGGTGATCCCGGGGGTCCTTTGAATCCTGGCTCTCCTTGGGGTCCTGGTCCTGCACTAAAGCCTGTGGGATGAGGGTTTATTTAAAAAGGGTGAAACACTCCTATTCTATAGGACAGACAATGATTTTTGTTCTACACAATACATTTCTCGCTGAAAGTTCTGTTACGTTGCAGGTACCTGGGAGTCCAGGCTGACCAGGGGAACCTGGGAGTCCAGGCTCTCCAGATCCTTTTCCCGTACACAAACTACAGACCTCCCCTTTCGCACCTGTAGTGGAGAGAAGGACACAGTGACACTCGACAGCAAAACTGAGCATCCCAGGTGAGCATAACATTCCAATAACAGCACCCAAAGATCGTCGAAATTGAGATTTCATACTATTTGGATTTTTCTACCAATAACACACCACAGTGTTGATGGTGTCTGAAGTCAACCGATAACACACCACAGTGTTGATGGTGTCTGAAGTCAGCCGATAACACACCACAGTGTTGATGGTGTCTGAAGTCAGCCGATAACACACCACAGTGTTGATGGTGTCTGAAGTCAGCCGATAACACACCACAGTGTTGATGGTGTCTGAAGTCAACCGATAACACACCACAGTGTTGATGGTGTCTGAAGTCAACCGATAACACACCACAGTGTTGGTGGTGTCTGAAGTCAGCCGATAACACACCACAGTGTTGATGGTGTCTGAAGTCAACCGATAACACACCACAGTGTTGATGGTGTCTGAAGTCAACCGATAACACACCACAGTGTTGATGGTGTCTGAAGTCAGCCGATAACACACCACGGTGTTGATGGTGTCTGAAGTCAGCCGATAACACACCACAGTGTTGATGGTGTCTGAAGTCAACCGATAACACACCACAGTGTTGATGGTGTCTGAAGTCAACCGATGAGAGACACAGTAGAGATCTAGGACAGCCCAGCCAATCAGTATACTCAATACTGACTGCCCCTCCAATCAGAAGAGGAATCAGACAAAGCTCACCTTTCAATCCATATTGGCCACTGTACCCTTGTTCTCCCTGGGCTCCCTTTGCCCCCGGAGGTCCTATAAGGCCCTTCAGATAATCTGCAACAAGAAACAAACAAGTACATTATCTTTAATCAAATAGGATCCCAGTGGGATGAAAAGGTTGCCATGTTATGTGTGCGTCTCAATTAAAATCACTGTGAGAGAATATCAGGATCCATATTCATAAAGGTCCCTGTCCACGTAGTCTTATTTAATATGATCAAATAGCTAAAACTGATTCTAGATATCAGCACTCCTACTTTGAGATGTTTCCAGGGTTGGGGAGATGACTTTATTTATGGAGAGAGAGTCTAACCTGATTCTCCAGGTGGTCCCGGGGCTCCAAGGTCTCCAGTTGTTCCTTGTGAGCCTTCCCTGCCTGGCTCTCCCTGGATGATGGGTCCTGGGTCTCCTTTATCCCCTTTAGGCCCACTGTGGCCCTTCACTCCCCGATTGTCGGGATCTCCTCCGTAGTTAGGACCTGTGTAGGGGGAGATAGCCCATGATGGATACTGAGTATGTATGGGTGTGTGTGTGTGTGTGTGTGTGTGTGTGTGTGTGTGTGTGTGTGTGTGTGTGTGTGTGTGTGTGTGTGTGTGTGTGTGTGTGTGTGTGTGTGTGTGTGTGTGTGTGTGTGTGTGTGTGTGTGTGTGTGTGTGTGTGTGTGTGTGTGTGTGTGAGTGCTTGCGTGTGGATCAGTGCTTACCTGGAGGCCCCTGGAAACCAGTGACACCTGGAAAACAGGTTGATATTATTAGCTATCAGGACACACTGATTGGTCATGTTGGTGAATGAGGCGGGATTATACAGTTCTACTCCCGGTGTGATTGGATAGGGAGAGGGTGAATATTATAATTATCTATACAGACACACTGATTGGTCATGTTGGTGATTGAGGCAGGATTATACAGTGCTATTCCACATCTGATTGGATAGGAGGAGGGTGAATATCAATAAGGGTGTGTACTGTATGCTGGATGAGCGTAGAGTACCTGGGGGACCAGTAACCCCAATGGGCCCCGGGGGGCCAGTAAATCCTGGTGGTCCTTTGGGGCCAATTACGTCACAGCCAATCATGGTCACCTATGGGAAGACCAGAGAGACCAGGCCATGTGTTGATAAAGTGTCTCAGAGTAGGAGTTCATGTAATCTTAGTCCTTCTAATCTTATTCATTACGGAAGGTTTCATTTGCATGTGTGTGTAGGTTCATCCTTCGCTCCAGATGATGATAGTGACATTATCAGGCACTTTGACTCACTCACCTCCCCAGGGTCTCCGTCTTGACCCTGGACGCCCTTCTGTCCCTGGTAGACACACACACACACAAAAAAATATATTATTGGCACACGCACACATTCTAAACATGAAATGAATGGTAGTAATGACTGACCCACGGTCCAGGTATTCCATCAGGTCCTGCTAAACCGGGATTCCCCTTTCTCCCCTAAAAATGGCAAGAGTGTATAATCACCATAGTTACATATACACACACACACACACACACACACACACACACACACACACACACACACACACACACACACACACACACAACACGCATGAACACAAAAACAAACACAGTACACACACACACAAAATGATGATTGACAGGACAGCTACCTCATATCCAGCGGGCCCTTGACGCCCATCCTTCCCCGGTCTTCCCTAAATGAGAAATGATGATAGTTAGTCCTCCAAAAAGGAGAAGGCATATCTCTCATACAGCTAATTATCAAAACCCACGTTACATTTTTACATTGAATCCCATGTTAATTCTATCACATGGCTCAGAGGCATGAAATCCTTACATCACTGTCATCGTCATAACCATAACACTCATCACATCACACATTCTCAATGCCCTTGAATTGACAGTCACATAGACAGTATAATGGCTGAATGTGGCAGTGTTTTACCTCACTGCCAATGCCCCCCTGGTCCCCTTTTTCCTTCAAGTTGACCTGGCCAGCATAACCCTGATGACAGACAGACAGACAGACAGACAGACAGACAGACAGACAGACAGACAGACAGACAGACAGACAGACAGACAGACAGACAGACAGACACAGACAGACAGACAGACAGACAGACAGACAGACAGACAGACAGACAGACAGACAGACAGACAGACAGATTGAACAGACAGACAGACATACAGACATACAGACAGAGAGATTGAAAAGACAGACAGACAGCGAGATTGAACAGACAGACAGACAGAGAGATTGAACAGACAGAGAGATTGAACAGACACACAGACAGACAGAAAGAACAGACAGACAGACAGAGATATTGAACAGACATACAGAGAGATTGAATAGACAGACAGAGAGATTGAAAAGACAGACAGACAGAGAGATTGAATAGATAGACAGAGAGATTGAAAAGACAGACAGACAGAGAGATTGAATAGACAGACAGAGAGATTGAAAAGACAGACAGACAGAGAGATTGAATAGACAGACAGAAAGAGATTGAATAGACAGACAGAGAGATTGAATAGACAGAGATATTGAGCAGACAGAGATATTGAACAGACAGAGATATTGAGCAGACAGAGATATTGAACAGACAGAGATATTGAGCAGACAGAGATATTGAACAGACAGAGATATTGAGCAGACAGAGATATTGAACAGACAGAGATATTGAACAGACAGAGATATTGAACAGACAGAGATATTGAACAGACAGAGATAACTATCAAGTAAAGACGAGATTCCAGGTAACACTTTATTTGACAGTGTCACTATGACATGGGCATGAATGTGCTATAACACTTGCCAATTAGGTGTCATGTCCATTCACGACCACTCATGTCAGATGACTGGTGTCATAACCGCGGTAGCTGTTTGCTAATAACGGCACATACATAACACCCATGGACAGCAACCTCCCTGAGGTCAGGGACGTCAAATGGTAGACTAAAATGTCATAGTGAAACGACACTGTCATACGAACATGTCATATAAAATGGAACCTGATTCCATCCATAGAACATAGGTGATTAAAAGCTGGATACGTATGAGGACTGGAAAACAAGGACATGACTTACAGGTGAACCCTTACAGCCCTTCTCACCCAGATCCCCTGTCTCCCCCTGCAGAGAGAAAAGACAAGGGTCAGCTGACCATCCCACCAAACAGCAAGGTTTTCACATTGGTTGTAGAGATTTCCTGAAGGGTAGATAGTAACATTACTCCACACACCACAGTATTAGATAGTAACATTACTCCACACACCACAGTATTAGATAGTAACATTACTCCACACACCACAGTATTAGATAGTAACATTACTCCACACATCACAGTATTAGATGGTAACATTACTCCACACATCACAGTATTAGATAGTAACATTACTCCACACATCACAGTATTAGATAGTAACATTACTCCACACACCATAGTATTAGATAGTAACATTACTCCACACATCACAGTATTAGATGGTAACATTACTCCACACATCACAGTATTAGATAGTAACATTACTCCACACATCACAGTATTAGATAGTAACATTACTCCACACATCACAGTATTAGATAGTAACATTACTCCACACATCACAGTATTAGATAGTAACAGTACTCCATCCATCATAGTAGTAGATAGTAACATTACTCCACACATCACAGTATTTCTTGATTCATCACAGTAATGATAATATTAACCTTAATCTGATTATTATCAGGTCACAGTTACGGGCACCAAAAAGCTAGCTCATGAAAAACTTTGCGTTCTGCTTGATTGAGCTTGCCTGCAGTGAAACCAATAGAAAAGTCCCAAAAGTGCAAACCCTACCCACTTGACACTACAGGCATGCAAATGCAAATGCTCAAAATATTTGAACGATTTCAAATTATACTGAACACAAATATAAAACGCAACATGCAACAATTTCATTGATTTTACTGAGTTACAGTTTATAATGAGGAAATCCGTCAATTTCAATAAATTCATTAGGCCCTAATCTATGGATTTCACATGACTGGGAAGGAGCACAGCCATGGGTGAGCCTGGGAAGGCAAAGGCCCACCCACTGGGGAGCCAGGCACAGCCAATCAGAATTCGTTTTTTTTCCCACAAAAGGGCTTTATTACAGACAGAAATAGTCCTCAGTTTCATCAGCTGTCCAGCTGGCTGGTCTCAGACGACCCCGCAGGTGAGGAAACCAGATGTGGATGTCCTGGGCTGGCACTGGTTACATGTGGTCTACGGTTGTGAGGCCGGTTGGATGTACTGCAAAATTCTCTAAAACGACGTTGTAGACCTCTTATGGTAGAGAAATGGACATTCAATTCTCAGGCAACAGCTCTGCTAATTGCACGTTCCCTCAAAACTTGAGACATCACATTTTAGAGTGGCCTTTTATTATTGTCACGGCCGTTAAAAGAAGAGGACCAAGGTGCAGCGTGGTGAGCGTACATTTTCCTTTATTGAATAAAAATGACGCAGAACAAAAGAATAAACACTACAAAAACAAACCGTGAAGCTGAAGGCTATGTGCCCTAAACAAAGTCAACTTCCCACAAAGACAGGTGGAAAAAAGGGCTACCTAAGTATGGTTCTCAATCAGAGACAACGATAGACAGCTGCCTCTGATTGAGAACCACTGTAACGCTCTTCTACTTCGTCCTCCTCATCAGACGAGGAGAGGCGAGAAGGATCGGATGACCAAAACGCAGCGTGGTAATTTGACATATTATTTATTTAAAGAAAAGACGAAAAAACACGGAAACACTTTAACCCACTACAAAACAACAAACGAAGTAGACAAACCTTGACTTACGAACTTACATACAACGAAGAACGCACGAACAAGTACAGACTACAAATAAATGAACGAACGAACGAACGACACAGTCCCGTATGGTGCAATAACGACACAGACACAGGAGACAACCACCCACGACCAACAAAGTGAAAACACCTACCTTAATATGGTTCTCAATCAGAGGAGATGAAAACCACCTGCCTCTAATTGAGAACCATATCAGGTCACCCATTAACCAACATAGAAACACATAACATAGAATGCCCACCCACACTCACGCCCTGACCGACTAACACATACAAAAACAACAGAAAACAGGTCAGGAACGTGACAACCACACCCGGCCAAACACAAAGAAATAGAAAACATAGAAATAAAGAAACTAGAATGCCCACCCTAGTCACACCCTGGCCTAAACAAAATAGAGAATTAAAGCCTCTCTATGGCCAGGGCGTGACAATTATCCCGACATGCTACACTATGCCTACTATCAGGGATGTAAACACATTTGTGCACAACAATTGAAGAGAAATTCATTTTTTGGTGCATATGGAACAATTCTGGGATATTTTATTTCAGCTCATGAAATATGTTGCATTTCTATTTTGTGTTCAGTGTAGTATTTAAACCTAGGTCTGACTTGGTGTGACTATACCTTCAAATCGGAGGGAGCGTGGGCATATAGCTTGATCCCTTTGGGTCCCGGGACTCCAGGGGGCCCTTGGTGTCCCTTCAAGAGAAAAGGGAACCAGTCACACATATTTCCTGTAGTTGGAATGGAATTCAAATTTCATCCACCTGTATGCTAGTTATATATATAGTTATACATCATGATGCTAGAATGACTCATTAAATGAGAGAAACCTGGTCCAAGAGGGTAGGAGGGTTAGTACAGATAATTATTAAACATGAAGACACACGTTCACATTATGTTACACATGTAATTTCAAACAAGAAAAACACACATCGAAAGCATTCCCAACTTCATATTTCAAGTGCAGCTCCACAGACTGGCCACGTGGTGGCAGTGCAGAGGTGGTGGTCATGTCTTATCGACTACAAAACATAGCCTACTCCATAAAAAATAACATTCAATGACACAATTTTAAAATGCCTTTGACTGAAGTAATTGGATGCTGTATAGGTAAAATTATATGTAGGGTTATGAGCTTCAGCGTAAGAGCTTTAGCATATACAATGTCAGATATAATCAAGAATTAAAAGTGAGCATTTCAAGCATTCCAATTGATAGACTCAGTTTATGGAGACAATATGAAGAATAAGGGATATAGGCGAGTGACACGTGGAATGAATGGTACAACATAATGTGAGTTACAGTGAAGTAGTGTCTTTACCTTTGGACCACGAGAGCCAGGGATACTGGAGCTGCGTCCCTCTTGACCCTACAGCAAATAACATCAGTTACAGCACAGCTGAGCTACATTCACACGCGCGCACACACACACACACACACACACACACACACACACACACACACACACACACACACACACACACACACACACACACACACACACACACACACACACACACACACACACACACACACACACACACACACACTGTGACCTATTACCTTTAACCCTGGGGCCCCGGGTAGACCTAGCAATCCCTAGATAGAGAGTAGTAAGAACCAGGAAAGAGGTCAAGACATAACTATACCTAGTACATCAACAACACCAGAGAACTGACTGTTACAAAACCTACATGGAGCAGTACAGTACTGCACAGTAAGATACAATCCAATGTCATCTCTGTGAACATGTCATTGAAGAAGACAAACATCACAATACATTAATATAGCATAAAACATTTATAACACAGTTGAGACCAGGCGCAATAATTCACTCACAACGACACCACGGGGTCCAACGTCCCCTTGTTGTCCTGTCGGTCCTGTTACGCCGTGGATACCCTGTAAGACACCACAGACAGATGGTTTAATGTCTATCTCTGATAGGATCCCTGGAAGACACCACAGACAGATGGTTTAATGTCTATCTCTGATAGGATCCCTGGAAGACACCACAGACAGATGGTTTAATGTCTATCTCTGATAGGATCCCTGGAAGACACCACAGACAGATGGTTTAATGTCTATCTCTGATAGGATCCCTGTAAGACACCACAGACAGATGGTTTAATGTCTATCTCTGATAGGATCCCTATAAGACACCACAGACAGATGGTTTAATGTCTATCTCTGATAGGATCCCTATAAGACACCACAGACAGATGGTTTAATGTCTATCTCTGATAGGATCCCTGGAAGACACCACAGACAATGGTTTAATGTCTATCTCTGATAGGATCCCTATGAGACACCACAGACAGATGGTTTAATGTCTATCTCTGATAGGATCCCTATAAGACACCACAGACAGATGGTTTAATGTCTATCTCTGATAGGATCCCTATAAGACACCACAGACAGATGGTTTAATGTCTATCTCTGATAGGATCCCTATAAGACACCACAGACAGATGGTTTAATGTTTATCTCTGATAGGATCCCTGGAAGACACCACAGACAGATGGTTAAATGTCTATATCCTGGCAGATCGAGGCATCATAAGCTAGCTTGTTTTCTTCTTCGTGGCTATGTGTATCGGGTGTGTGAGGTCACAGCGCACAAACAAGTGATAACGTTACTCCTTTCTGCTGATCGAATTGTCAACGATGTTCAAGCCAGCCTCTGTTCACCTCATATCTCCACACAGCTGTGCCCTTGGAAGATATGAGAAGAACAGGATGGACTGAAGAACTGTGGTCACTTCTCAGAGGCTCTTTGTTTTATACCGTGTGACCGAGTTGTTCAGAAGCAAAGATGATTGGAAACAATACAGGTCTTTTCTGTTCCTCAAGTTTATCTCCAACCGGAGTCGTCGAGAATGTCCTTGACTATACGCCTAGACCAACTGCTGAGAGCTAAAAGGGATTGGTAGAATATAAATGTCTATAGTTAAGCAAATTCATTGATAACTATTAATATTAAACAAATCAGGTAAATATGTAATTTTTCTCTCACAGATTAACTTCACAGGGTGGTGAAAGTGCATGGAATGAGTTTGATGCTCCTTTCAATAATTAGCCATAATAATAACCTCATCATGTAGACTAACCTACCCTCACAGCCTACCCACACTGTATCAGCGAGCTGTTGGCTAGAGCGCACATGCCAAGACCAGAGTAGGCACATTTTCTATTTAACGCAGTTAAACAGTTTGTGACAAAACTATCGGTAGAGTTGAAAATGCAATGGAAACACATTGAACATTTGATTTTTATTCGGTACATGAAAACATAAGCGAAAAATTACATTTTGCGTGCACTACGTCATCACACACCGATTTTTATGCGCAAAAACAATCTGTTTGGTGGACACACATCTGGTGGGAAAATGCACATATTTTCTTTATGCAGATTTTGTGAATATTGGCATGGAAACCTAGCTTCTGATCAGGAGAAGAGAAGAATGCCCAGCCCATAACCCATAATGCACTAGTGGATGTCTGAAAGGATTTGATTAGTGTTTTCATAGTGAAACTGTCATCTTGCCTATCAGTGTGCAAGATGATCCGTATTACCATATTGCTTGCTTAGTGAATACCTCTTCCCTCTGATCGGGCTCATACCTGGCTCAAACTCGGGACATCTGCCTTGCAAACACACGTGACCACCCTGCTGGAGCATTTCAACCTAACACGCCACCAATTAAGACCTTCTTCAATGCCGTAAGGGGCAACACTTCAGGGCAGGCTGAGGAGTGAGTTTCTACTACACATACACTCATCAAAACCTCTCTGATCTCTACACGTGCAGGAAGCAGAGGTCCATTTTGGATTGAGAAAAAGGTTGAATAGGAAGTATAGAGGAAGTGGAGGACGGAACTGAAGCTTGAGGAGAAGATAGACAGAGGAATAGAGTGATGCTATATTATGGGTTGCTGTGAGTTACCTGGTAACCGTGCCTTCCTCGGGGTCCAGGTCTCCCTGGCTGTCCAATCCCAATTAACATTTGGGATTCACCCTGCACACACACACATGCACACAAAATGTTAATTCTGCTGATAATTATAATGACAATGATGGTGATAATGATGATGAAGAAGGAATGAGCAGGAGAAGGAAGAAGAGCCGGAGAGATTACCTTTGGCCCAGGTGCTCCAGGTAAACCCTAAAAAATAAAAAATAAATAAAAAGAAAGACAAATATGAACATGACAACAAAAAAAAAATATTATGACAGACAGTAGTTAAACACACAAATAAAAAAAAGTTGTGTATCCGTCCATCTTACTCTTAATCCATCATCACCATCACTGGGACCAGCTGGACCAGTAGGACCTCTGTCACCCTGTGGAGACATGTTGTTAACATCACTTAGAATGAATGTGGCGCCACGTCCTAAGTGGAACACCATTACCCTACTGTCACGTGTGCTCCCTCTCCTGCCTCTAGGCCACCAGGCTGCTCGTTATGGTGCACACCTGTCACCATCGTTACACGCATCTGTGCATAATGACGCCTCACCTGGACTCCATCACCTCCTTGATTACCTGCCCTATATATGTCACTAGGCTTACCTAACTGGCGGCAGGTAGCCTAGTGGTTAGAGTGTTGGACTAGTAACCGCAAGGTTGCAAGATTGAATCACAGAGCTGACAAGGTAAAAATCTGTCGTTCTGCCCCTGAACAAGGCAATTAACCCACTGTTCCTAGGCTGTCATTGAAAATAAGAATGTGTTCTTAATTGACTTGCCTAGTTAAATAAAGGTTAAAAAAAAAACTCCCTTTGGTTTCCTTCCCCAGTCGTCATTGTTCCTGTTCCTTGTCGGTGCTCTGTTTGTGTTTCTTGTTTTGTTCCATTTATTAATGAAATGTTTTCAGTCACTGAACTTGCTTCCTGACTCTCAGCGTACATCGTTACACCCACATAATGCATTACCTTTTAACAGAAAAACTAGTGGACACTTAGTCTGATCCATATTAGGGAATAGGGTGCCATGATATGGGATGATTGTGATACTGTGTGAAGATAGACGGTAGTGATGATCCTGCTGTCTAACTAGAGTATCTGTGAGTCTTGTCTACATCTGGATAGCTTGGGGTGATACCTTTTTTTGTCAGAGAGGTTCACATAGAGAGAGATTTATGGGACAATCGCCATTGTAACTCCACCTCTGTCCCATTGCATCCTGGGGAACCTGGTTGGCCCATTGGTCCTTGAAGGCCTGGGATGCCCTAGGGGAAGAGTCAGGTAAATATTACACTGACAAAGACACATACACACACACACACACACACACACACACACACACACACACACACACACACACACACACACACACACACAGTCTTACCGGTAGACCTGGTGTCGCAGAAAATCCTTCTTTGCCTTCAGGTCCCTGAAGAAATAAACAGGACTGTAGATTTACTAAATATACAGCAAACATACACACGCACACACACACACACACACACACACACACACACACACACACACACACACACACACACACACACACACACACACACACACACACACACACACACACACACACACACACACACACACACACACACACACGCACGCATACCATTTACATATCAGCAAAGACATTTGTGGAAAGTTACCCGATCGCCATCTGTTCCTGGAGGTCCATGAGGGCCCACATCTCCCTGGGAAAGACAATTAAAACATGATTCAGATGTGATTTCACACATTACTGTCCCCAAAAACATGGACGAGTTATATTGTGCTACCCTAGCCTGAGAGAAGAGGATGGATTACTGTGGATCAGAACAATGCCCTGCATTAACCACATTGCACACACTAGCAAGCAAGCACACACACCTCGTTACACGTTCATCCCTTGCTGGAGTAGAACTAAGGGGTTTGCAATGTCACAGGTTGACGAGTTGTTTTCATGTATCAGTAACTGACATCGTTTAAGCCTTGTGTCTTATGAACACTACAAATACAGGGGACATCATTTACATTTACATTTACATTTAAGTCATTTAGCAGACGCTCTTATCCAGAGCGACTTACAAATTGGAAAGTTCATACATATTCATCCTGGTCCCCCCGTGGTGAATGAACCCACAACCCTGGCGTTGCAAGCGCCATGCTCTACCAACTGAGCCACACGGGACCAGTTGGTCATCTTTGGAAAAGTGATATTTGAAGCGCCCTTTGTCATATTTAAGTAACTGCCAACATTTAAGTCTTACATCTACGGAAGAGGTCTAGTGTCCAGTCTTATAAGCGAAGAAGAAGTGGGACACAGTTTTAGTTAAAGTGATGTTTCAGTCTTCTGAAATGAGCAATGCCTTTAAAACATATGTTGGGGTGAAGAATAATTTAGAGCATTTTTACAGGTATTTAGTATTTATAATGTATTTTTTGAACGACCAACCCAAGAAGACTAGGTCTTCACTGTACGGTGCAGTAGAACTAACCTGCCCAGGGACTGCGGTTGAAAATTAGCCGGCTGGCTAAAACCGGCACTTTTACTGAAACGTTGATTAATGTGCACTGTCCCTGTAAAAATAAAAATAAACTCAAACTCAAACTCAAACTGTTGGTCCCTCTCCTTGTTCGGGCGGCGGTCGACGTCACCGGCTTTCTAGTCACCACCGATCCATGTTTCATTTTCGATTTGTTTTGTCTTCATTGTACACACCTGGTTTCCATTCCAATATCATTGTTCCCTATTTAACCCTCTGGTTTCCTCTTGGTTTTTGTGCGTGTTTGTTTTGTCATGTTGTCTCGCTTTGTGATCTGGATTATTGTCTCCTTCATGGAATATTAATTTTTGAGTAAAGTTACGATTATTACTCATCTCTGTGTCCTGCGCCTGACTCCGCCTTACCCACATCACCTAGACTTTTGACAGAAACACGCACCTAACCAATGGAGTCAGCAGGTACACACAGCCCTCCTCTACCTGTGGAGGAGCGCGTCCAGCAGCACTATGTTGCAAAGTCTCGGCACAGCCATGGATCGCGTGCTGCAAACCATGGAGCGATGGGAGAGAGGGGGTTTTCCAGCAACCCCATCATCATCACCCCAGCTCCCACAACAACCCACACCGCTGTCCACCCCTCATTCACCTGGACCCAGTGGAATTCGGCTCGCGCTCCCGAGGGAGTATGATGGAACGGCTTCCGGGTGCCAGGGGTTCCTACTCCAGCTGGAACTCTACCTGGCGACCGTCCACCCGGCTCCTTCGGGACGAGAGAGTGTGAACTCCCCCATCTCCTGTCTATCTGGTAAAGCACTTGAATGGGCAAACGCCGTCTGGAGAAGGGAAGGAGCGACGTTGGATAACTATGAGGATTTCACCCGCCGCTTCCGGGCGGTTTTCGATCATCCACCTGAAGGGAGAGCGGCGGGGGAACGCTTGTTCCATCTCAGACAGGGGATGAGGAGCGCACAATACTTTTGTGGTGGATGAATCAGAGTTAGTTGGGTAACGTAAGTAATTAAGATGTCATATCTGCATAATATTCTTATGAGATATACTTTTTATTAGAATGTATTTCTAATAGACTCTAGTGTTGCCAGTTGCATTTCTTCCCTCAGCTAGAGCTCAGTCACTTGGGGCCCAGAGAGGGGAGAGGTCAGGCTTGTCTTTTACATGTCTCTGGTGCTATGCAGAATATCAGAAAGGGAAGAGGACAGGATGAAACATTGTCTTCATATGTGAATGTATCTGTTAAACCATGTGAAGAGATGGCGTGATTAAGGGGGAACCAATTACTTGTCTCCACAATGTCTGTCCGCAAGTCACTCCCCTCAGTGAGATGGTCCAGGAGGGGAGTCAAGTGGGGGTTTACTTGAGATGGGAGTATCTAGAGTTGACAATTGAGTTATGCCATTGGATGAGGTAATAGTTCTGTGCTATGAAGTACCAGGAACGAGATTAGAACCTCGTCTTAGAGACCAAACTGAACGATAATTTATAGCGAATGCTATCTGGCTATGGGATACTCCTCTCTCAAGTAAAAGTCTTTCTTTGTGAACAGTTCCTATTATCTGTGGTTTGTCATGTCGAGTAAGGGGGTGGATCTTTGCTATAAAAGATCAGAGTTGCCATTATGTTGGGACTCTCAAAAATTCATTATAGATAGTGAATTGTTGAAAGTCACAGGGCTATGGTAAAGCTCATATTATTAAAGATGAAGTTTAAGTATAATTGGTAATTGGTAATACAGGAAAATGCCATGACACTTTGCACTGAACTTTCGAACTCTGGCCGCCGGCGCGGGATGGAATGAGCGGGCCCTGATCGACCACTACAGGTGTGTTCTACGCGAGGACGTTCGTTGGGAGCTAGCCTGCAGGGACACCACTCTTACCTTTGACCAGCTGGTGGACCTATCCATCTGGCTTGATAACCTGTTGGCCTCCCGCGGACGTCCGGATCGGGGTTCGTCAGTTCCATCCCCCAGCACCTCCGATCCGACGCCTATGGAGCTGTGAGGTGCTGCTATGAGGGGGACCGGAGGGGGAGCCATTCCCTGCACCACCTGTGGCCGCAGAGGACACACTGCTGGTCAGTGCTGGGGAGGTTCCCCATGGAGTCGAGGTAGCAGGCAAGGCACTGGTGGATCATCCCAGGTGAGTAGGCACCCGACTCACCCAGAGCTCCCTGTTGCTCACATGTTTGTGTTCATAGAATTTCCTGAGTTTTCCCCGCATTCCCAGCATAAGGCGCTAGTAGATTCAGGCGCAGCTGGGAACTTTATTGATCGTTCATTTGCACATAGTTTAGGGATCCCTATTGTTCCTGTTGAAATGCCCTTCCCTGTGCACGCCTTAGATAGTAGACCATTAGGGTCAGGGCTGATTAGGTAGGCCACCGCTCCCCTATGCATGATAATGCAGGAGGGTCATGAGGAGAGAATTAAACTCTTCCTTATTGATTCTCCTGCATTTCCTGTGGTGCTGGCCCTACCCTGGTTGGCCGATCATGTCCCCACTATTTCGTGGCAACAGAGGGCTCTCAAGGGATGATCACGTAGGTGCTCGGGGAGGTGTGTAGGTGTTTCCATAGGTGCAACTACGGTGGAAAGTCCAAACCAGGTCTCCACCTTGTACATCCCCTCTGAATATGCCGATGTGGCTCTCGCCTTCTGTAAAAAGAAAGCGACTCAACTACCACCTCATCAACGGGGGGATTGTGCGATAAATCTCCTGGCAGACGCAGCACTTCCCAGGAGTCACGTGTATCCTCTGTCACAGGAAGAGACGGCGGCTATGGAAACATATGTCTCTGAATCCCTGGGGCAGGGATACATTCGGCCTTCCACTTCATCTGACTCCTCAAGTTTCTTTTTTGTGAAGAAGAAGGATGGAGGTTTACGCCCGTGTATTGACTATCAAGGTATCAATCAGATCACTGTGAGGTACAGTTACCCGCTGCCTCTCATAGCCAGTGCGATTGAGTCAATGCACAGGGCGCGCTTCTTCACAAAATTGGATCTCAGGAGCGCTTACAATCTGGTGCGTATCCGGGAGGGGGATAAGTGGAAGACGGCATTTAGTACCACCTCTGGGCACTATGAGTACCTCGTCATGCCGTACGGGTTGATGAATGCTCCAGCAGTCTTCCAATCCTTTGTAGACAAGATTTTCAGGGACCTGCACGGGCAGGGTGTATTGGTGTATATTGATTACATTCTGATATATTCCGCTACACGCGCCGAGCATGTGTCCCTGGTGTGCAGGGTGCTTGGTCGACTGTTGGAGCATGACCTGTACGTCAAGGCTGAGAAATGTCTGTTCTTCCAACAGTCCGTCTCTTTCCTAGGGTACCGCCTTTCCGCATCAGGGGTGGAGATGGAAAGTGACCACATTTCAGCCATGCGTAATTGGCCGACTCCAACCACGGTAAAGGAGGTGCAGCGGTTCTTAGGGTTTGCCAACTACTACCGGAGATTTATCCGGGGCTTTGGTCAAGTAGTGGCTCGCATTACCTCATTGCTGAAGGGGGGACCGGTGCGACTGCAGTGGTCAGCTGGGGCGGACAGGGCTTTTGGTCACCTGAAGGCTCTGTTTACCTCGGCTCCTGTGCTGACTCATCCTGATTCCTCCTTGGCATTCGTAGTGGAGGTGGACGCGTCCGAGGCTGGGATAGGAGCTGTGCTGTCTCAGCGCTCGGGTACGCCACCAAAACTCCGCCCCTGTGCTTTCTTTTCGAAGAAGCTCAGCTCGGCGGAGTGTAACTATGATGTGGGGGACCGGGAGCTGTTGGCTGTCGTCAAGGATCTAAAGGCGTGGAGGCATTGGCTTGAGGGGGCTAAACACCCTTTTCTCATTTGGACTGACCACAGCAATCTGGAGTACATCCGGGCGGCGAGGAGACTGAACCCTCGCCAGGCCAGATGAGCCATGTTTTTCACCCGTTTTGTTTTCACCCTATCTTACAGACCAGGTTCCCAGAACGCGAAGGCAGACACACTTTCCCGGATGTATGACACAGAGGAGGGGTCCACGGATCCCACTCCCATACTTCCTGCTTCTTGCCCGGTGGCACCGGTGGTGTGGGAGGTGGACGCAGACATCGAACGGGCGTACAGAGCCCACACCCACCCAGTGTCCAGTTGGAAGTCTGTACGTTCCGTCTGCTGTCCGCGACTGTTTGATCTGTTGGGCCCACACGTCACCCTCCTCTGGTCATCCAGGCATCGGCCGGACAGTGCGCTGTTTGAGTGGGAAGTACTGGTGGTCTACCCTGGCTAAGGACGTGAGGGTTTATGTTTCCTCCTGCTCGGTGTGCGCCCAGTGCAAGGCACCTAGACACCTGCCCCGAGGGAAATTACAACCCCTACCCGTTCCACAACGGTCACACCTATCGGTGGAGTTCTTGACGGATCTTCCTTCGTCACAGGGAAACACCACGATCCTGGTCGTTGTGGATCGGTTTTCTAAGTCCTGCCGTCTCCTTCCTTTGCCCGGTCTCCCTATGGCCCTATAGACTGCGGAGGCCCTGTTCACCCACGTCTTCCGGCACTACGGGGTGCCTGACGATACAGTTTCTGATCGTGGTCCCCAGTTCACGTCCAGGGTTTGGAGGGCGTTTATGGAACGTCTGGGGGTCTCTGTCAGCCTCACCTCGGGTTTTCACCCCGAGAGTAACGAGCAGGTGTAGAGAGTTAACCAGGATGTGGTTAGGTTTCTGCGGTTCTATTGCCAGGACCGGCCGGGGAGTGGGCGGCTTTCCAGAACTCACTCCGCCACTCCTCCACTAACATATCTCCTTTCCAATGCGTATGAGGTTATCAGCCGGTTCTGGTACCGTGGCATCAGATCCAGATCGAGGCACCTGCGGTGGATGAATGTTTTCGGCGCTCGGAAGAGACATGGGACGCTGCCCATGTGCACCTGCAACGGGCCATCAGGCGGCAGAAGGCGAGCGCCGACCGCCACCGCATTGAGGCCCCGGTGTTCGCGCCAGGGGACCGGGTCTGGCTCTCGACCTGAAATCTGTCCCTCCGCCTGCCCTGCCGGAAGCTGGGTCCGCAGTTTGTGGGGCCATTCAAAGTCCTGAGGAGACTGAACGAGGTTAGTTATAGATTACAGCTCCCCCCTGATTACCGTATTAACCCCTCGTTCCATGTGTCTCTCCTCAGGGCGGTGGTGGCTGGTCCGCTCCAGGAATCTGAGGTGCGGGAGGTTCCTTCGCCCCCTCTGGACATCGAGGGGGCTCCGGCGTATACTGTTCGAGCCATTATGGACTCAAGGCGTCGGGCGAGGGGCCTTCAGTACCTCGTGGAGTGGGAGGGGTACGGTCCGGAGGAGAGCTGCTGCGTGCCGGTGGAGGACATTATGGACCCTTCATTACTACGGGAGTTTCACCGTCTCCACCCTGATCGTCCTGCGCCTCGTCCTCCGGGTCGTCCCCGAGGCCGGTGTCGGCGCGTGGCTCAAGGGGGGGGTACTGTCACGACTTCCGCCGAAGTTGGTCCCTCTCCTTGTTCGGGCGGCGTTTGGCGGTCGACGTCACCGGCTTTCTAGTCACCACCAATCCATGTTTCATTTTCGATTTGTTTTGTCTTCATTGTACACACCTGGTTTCCATTCCAATATCATTGTTCCCTATTTAACCCTCTGGTTTCCTCTTGGTTTTTGTGCGTGTTTGTTTTGTCATGTTGTCTCGCTTTGTGATCTGGATTATTGTCTCCTTCATGGAATATTAATTTTTGAGTAAAGTTACGATTATTACTCATCTCTGTGTCCTGCGCCTGACTCCGCCTTACCCACATCACCTAGACTTTTGACAAGAACACGTGTCATATTCATTCCACCCACCCACCCACACACACCCACCCAACCACCCACCCACCCACACACACACACACACACACACACACACACACACACACACACACACACACACACACACACACACACACACACACACACACACACACACACACACACACACACACACACAACGTAGTTCTATTGCCAACATTACAATATGCTATTACTTAGCACATATTACACAAACAAATGAAGACCACACATACAGTGACAGAGTTTAGACAATGTTAAAAAAATGACAATTGTAAAGAATAGCCATTAGATATCATATAGAGTATAACGTTATAGAGGTAGAGCTCCTGCGACTGGGGAAACAGAGACAGTTCTCCCTGGCACAAGGACAAGGGACCCAGTGAATGCGGTGTATAATGTGTTCTGGTGGTTCATTGCATCAGAGGTGACCCTGTAGAACATGGGTGTCAAACTCTGGCCCGCGGGGGTAATTATATTTGGCCCGCGAGACAATACCAAATTACTACTAGAGCTGGCCCGCCGGTATTATACAGCGCATTCACCGCTAATACTACGAATCCCATAATGCTCTGCTGTTGTTTTCGCGCGCCAATCAGGACAGGACCCAGAAACGCCCTCTCCTCTGTGACAGTAGTCATAGCAACATAGACGCTACAACTGTCAGCGCGCTATCCCTTCCCAAAAATGGCGAAAAGAAAGGCAGAAAACAGGAGCTTTCTGGACAAGTGGGAGGCAGAATATCTGTTTACATATGTAAAAGACAAACCTGTTTGTCTTGTTTGTGGAGTCAACGTGGCTGTAAGTAAGGAGTACAACATTAGACGACACTATGAAACGAAACACCATGACAAATACAAGGACATGGACATGACTCAAAGGAGCCAGAAAGTAGAGGAGATGAAAAGAAGTTTGGTTTCACAACAGAATATGTTCAAAAAAGCCACATCACAAAGTGAGGCTGCTGTAAAGGCTAGTTATATAGTGGCAGCAGAGATCGCAAAATCAGCCCGGCCCTTTAATGAGGGAGAGTTCGTGAAAAAGTCCATGATGAAAGTTTGTGACCTCGTATGCCCAGAGAAAAAGCAAGCATTTTCAAACGTGAGCCTGAGCAGGAACACAGTAGCTGATCGCACATGTGATCTTGCCACCAATCTGTATGACCAGCTGATGGAAAAGGGAAAAGATTTCGTTGCGTTCTCCCTCGCTGTGGATGAGAGCTGCGACGCATCTGGAAAAAGTTTATTTTGGTATTTAAATCAGAAGGCTGCAAATAGAAAAGAGGCATACGATTTTTATTTACATTTTATTTATTTAATAAATGAATGCCATTGATGTGTTTTTTCATTTGAAATTCGATTTTGCATGTCTCCACTATTAAATTATATATTGTATGGTAATAAGCGATGCTTGTTCCATATTCAATGTTAAGGTTCATTTGTTCAATGTTGGCCCGCGACTTTGTTCAGGTTTTACATTTTGGCCCACTGGGTATTTGAGTTTGACACCCCTGCTGTAGAAGGACAGAGAGCCAGCAGGCCAGTCCAGATACTGTCTTACCCTGTTAGAGCTGGACTTGGGGGGGGGGGGGGGAGGGGGTGACTGGTAAGGTAGTGAGTTTGTTTTTGCATCTGACAGTGAAACAGTCATCATATCCAACAAGACCCCAGGACTTATCATTGTAACTGAGCCCACTTTCAGGACCCACTGCCTTCCTTTTGATTCCACTGTAAGCCATTCCTATCTGAACCTCAGTTCCCCTCCACTCTACCATCCAGTAAACAGCACCCAGTCAGACCCTCTCTACGCAGCACCTGTTGCCAGAACTCAAATCTGTGTGGGTGATCTGGATAGGGCTGTCTGGGTGATCAGGATAGGGCTGTCTGGGTGATCAGGATAGGGCTGTCTGGGTGATCAGGATAGGGCTGTCTGGGTGATCAGGATAGGGCTGCCTGGGTGATCAGGATAGGGCTGTCTGGGTGATCAGGATAGGGCTGCTCCTCTTCTATCCGTGTCACATTTCTGTTCTCCTCAGACAGAGAGACGCTGTGTTGGGGTCCAGTGTCAACTCACACGCATCTGATGAAGACACAAAAACTGATCACCATCATTTATAAAAGGTCATAAATACGGTTTTGGATAATGAGTGAATAATGCCCAACATTTTGTTTTTCTTCATATTCCATCTAAAAATGTAGACTTTTATAGTATAAGAACTTTATGTTTAATAAGTGACTATAATTGTTTGGGAAGCTGTAGTTGTTACAACCAAGACTTACATTTCTCAAGTGCTGATTTCAAATAACACACAGCATTATGGTCCACACTGTTAGCCTTATGGTTCACACTGTTAGCCTTATGGTCCACACTGTTAGCCTTATGGTCCACACTGTTAGCCTTATGGTCCACACTGTCAGCATTATGGTCCACACTGTCAACATTATGGTCCACACTGTCAGCATTATGGTCCACACTGTCAACATTATGGTCCACACTGTTAGCATTATGGTCTACACTGTCAACATTATGGTCCACACTGTCAGCATTATGGTCCACACTGTCAACATTATGGTCCACACTGTTAGCATTATGGCCCACACTGTTAGCATTATGGTCCACACTGTCAGCATTATGGTCCACACTGTCAACATTATGGTCCACACTGTTAGCATTATGGCCCACACTGTTAGCATTATGGTCCACACTGTCAGCATTATGGTCCACACTGTCAGCATTATGGTCCCAACTGTTAGCATTATGGCCCACACTGTTAGCATTATGGCCCACACTGTTAGCATTATGGTCCACACTGTCAGCATTATGGCCCACACTGTTAGCATTATGGCCCACACTGTTAGCATTATGGCCCACACTGTCAGCATTATGGTCCACACTGTTAGCATTATGGTCCACACTGTTAGCATTATGGTCCACACTGTTAGCATTATGGCCCACACTGTTAGCATTATGGTCCACACTGTCAGCATTATAGTCCACACTGTTAGCATTATGGTCCACACTGTCAGCATTATGGTCCACACTGTTAGCATTATGGTCCACACTGTTAGCATTATGGTCCACACTGTTAGCATTATGGTCCACACTGTTAGCATTATGGTCCACACTGTTAGCATTATGGTCCACACTGAACTCAGACGGCATATTTTTGTCTGTTCACAAACAATACAAAACTATCTGCTCAATCTTTCCACTACTAACCTGCCTAAAATAAGTAACATTTGAAATATATTTGATGGCATTTCATTCAAAGCTATTTTGGAATACTGCAACCTGGAATTACGTTTAGGGATAAATTCAGGTAAAAGTGTTGTAAGTTTGGGAACTATAAGGGCTGTATTACTAACAGATGCGATTCTACCTGAGTTTCTTGAGTTTACAGTGCGGATCTTCCAGCACAGTAGAAAATATCTTCACTCCAGGAGTCTCCTGGGTGATTGTAGCTCAGATCCAGCTTCATCAGTGACTGGTTTGACTTCAGTGCTGAAGCCAGAAAACCACAGCCTTCCTCTGTGACCAAACAGAATGACAACCTGCAGAAAGCCTTCCACACTCAGAAATAGACTGATTTGTACTCTCTTATTCCAAGTACAACCCACCATGTCAACCATCGTTTTACTATGAAGTCACCTTGTTTTAAAGCTAATTTCCTGCAATTCTACACATTTTGACATGGGCGGAGAGAAAATGTTACAGTTTTAAAGCTAATTTCCTGCAATTCTACACATTTTGACATGGGGCGGAGAGAAAATGTTACAGTTTTAAAGCTAATTTCCTGCAATTCTACACATTTTACCATGTCTTATGCCGTGTTCTTATGCTATCTGAGTGACTCAAACATAACAAAATCAATAGGGGTCCCATGCCATGACATCTTTGGAATTTTAGATTCTCCCTGACTGTCTAGTTTTTATTTTGGTGATTGTTAGTTATCAAAGATGATCTTGTTTAAAAATGTATCATTATCTTTTCTACATACTTTATATTTAGTGTTACTCATTTAAGTTTACACTGAAATATATAGAGGAATACAGAGGAAACACTGCCATGTGGGAGAATACTGAACTCAGTTTCTCTAGTTTACAGTGAGGATCCCCAAGTCCAGCAAAGATCAGCTGCACTCCTGAATCTCACAGGTTGTTGTCACTCAGGTCCAGCTCTCTCAGGTGTGCGGATTTAGAGCTGAGAACTGACACTAACGCTTCACAGAATCGCTTTGAGAGGTTACATCCATTCAGCCTAGACAATGGACAAAACAATATGGTCACACACACACACAGTGTCAGATGCAGTGTGTTGATTGATACTATTGGCAAGATTTTTCACAGAGAAATGGAGATTGAACGTCATACACTATCTCCCTGATTGGATCAACATGGTCTCCAGGTGAAAATTGCAAGCTAACTGACAAATGACAAGCTAATCTGGTGTAGAATGGGAGGAAGAGAAAATTATTACATATATTTTTTAATCTTTATACTTACAGAGCTGTTCTGGAGGCTTTGACCACTGGCAGCAACCGAAGAAGAGCTTCCTCTGATCTAGAGTATGTATTCAGGTAAAACACATCCAGCTCCTCTTCTGAAGTCAGTAACACAGGGACCAGAGGTGACCACTGTCCAGGTGACAGTTTGGCTTTTGAGAGACTTCCTGAGCTCAGGTAGCTTTGGATCTCCTCCACTAGAGAATGGTCTTTTAGTTAATTCAGACAGTGGTACAGATTGATTCACCTTTCTGGAGGGATTCTCCCTGATCTTCTCCTTGACGTACTTGACTGCTTCCTCATTGATTTTGTCAGTTGCCTCCTTTTTTGTTTTCAGAAGGCCTCGTAAGTGAGTCTGATTAGACTCCAGTGTGAGGCTGAGAAAGAGGCGGAGGAACAGGTTCAGGTGCCCGTTCTCACTCTGTAAGGCCTTGTCCACAGCACTATTGTGGAGGACGGTTTCTTTAGACATCTGATGTGTTCTGCTGGTGGTTTCTTGTTCAACCAAAACATTGACATTGTTGTTTTTGGAATCCGATAGACACACAGTGAGCTCTAAAAGTGTTGAGACATTGACACATTTTGTTGTTGTTGTTGTACTCCAGCACTTTGGATTTGAAATGACGACGAGGTTAAAGTGCAAACTGTCAGCTTTCATTTTCATCCAAATTGGGTGAACTGTTAAGAAATGACAACACCTTTTGTGCATAGTCCCTGCATTTTAGGGGGCCAAAAGCATTGGGACAAATTCACTTATATGTGTATTAAATTAGTAAAAAGTTAAGTATTTGGTTCCATATTCATAGCACGCAATGACTACATCAAGTGTGTGACTCTACACATTTGTTGGAAGAATTTGCTGTTTGTTTAGGTTGTGTTTCAGATTATTTTGTGCCCAATAGAAATGAATGGTAAATTATGTATTTTGTCACTTTTATTGTAAATAAGAATATAACATGTTTCTAAACACTTCTAATGTGGATGCTACCATGGTTACAGATAATCCTGAATGAATCGTGAATAATGATGAGTGAGAAAGTTACAGAGGCATAAATATCATACCCCCCCCCCTAAAAATGTCTTGGGGGTATATATTTGTGCGTCTGCAACGTATTTCCTACGTATACGATTACACTCATAACAACCTAAGCATTACAAAACATGTATTTGATTAAATAAGCCACACGTAGCAAATAAGCCATTACATCTTTTGTTAACCAAATTCAACACTCTCTCATTGACCTCCATACAAAAACTCCTCGCTTTGTGAGCGACAAATACGCCACCTGCTGAAGAAGATACATATCGGGCCCAGCTATCCATCCTGCTTCGCCTCTTCCTTTATGTCTCTGAAACCATTATTTGTCACCTAATTATCATTCCCTAAAATATTATGTTGTTGTTACCTTAGTCCGGCTTGCAACCAAAGTCTTTTGAGATATGTTCGCCTTGGTTGGTATTATCACCGGAAAACAACTTAGTCCTTTTTGAACAGACTAAGAGGGATTTATCTATTTGACAAGTTCTCCGTACAATAGAAATGATGGATTTCCTCTTTTACCACCACAAATCTACTGTGGAAATTTACCCGACACGCTTTGTATGAATGGAAACTAATGTTGATGTAGCCTATTGTAATTACAGTAGAATCGCCATTTAAACTTTAAATACATCAGGAGGGTCAGGAGCATGTTGTGATAGCTAGTAATTCAAACTATAAAAACTTAATTTCCTGAAGAAAAATGGTGTGCTTGCTTGTATCAAAGTATTTTTCATGATACTGTTATGTAGTGGGCAGTGTCGTGTTAGCGCACAGTTAGGCAAACATATTGACAGGATACACTTCCACACTCCATCCCCCAGGGGGCAGCAGCAACCTTGTCCAAATGCTGAGCCTTGTTGATAAGCACATCAGGTGCTGCCAATGAAGGTGATGGTCAGTCATAGTAGCAGCTGGTAAGCTGTAAGGCTGCTTGGTTAGTTTGGTGGCCATGAGGCCTTTTGTTTGTTTTTGTCTTTAGTTTGGGGCATGTCTTTTTTATTTTTATTTTTTGTACATGTATTGTCTCCCTGGGCACATAGACTGATTTCTAACATAGATGCACATCTTAAATTAGGTTACTGACCAGTTAACAAGGCCTAAGACCCCTAGACAAAGTGAGTGCAACATTATCTGTAGGCTAATTATTGGGTTCCGTAACAGAAAGAAGGTGCAGTAGTAGTAACTATTAGTGACTGTAGTTACAGAAGTGACTAGGTCATTCACAGTAGTAGCAATGAAGGAAGGAAAAAGTCTCTGCACACTAATATGTACAATTCAGTCAGAACAACATCCGTGTGTTAAATTGGTTTTGGAACATGGTATGAAACAGGGGAGATGTTAGAAACCACTGAAACAAGGTCAGACAGTTGTTCACCCCCCTGATGGTTAAGGAATGGGGGATCTGATCCTAGATCTGTGTGTTAAGGGCAAGTTCTACACTTCCTAGGAAAGGACAGTAAAGAATGACAACAGACACCTTACCTTTGGCCCCACTGGTCCAGGGTGACCCTCTGAGCCTGGATGCCCAACCGACCCAGGTGGACCCATCTCTCCTGCACAACCCCTTTCTCCCTGTGTGTGTGTGTGTGTGTGTGTGTGTGTGTGTGTGTGTGTGTGTGTGTGTGTGTGTGTGTGTGTGTGTGTGTGTGTGTGTGTGTGTGTGTGTGTGTGTGTGTGTGTGTGTGTGTGTGTGTGTGTGTGTGTGTGTGTGTGTGTGTGTGTGTGTGTGTGTGTGTAGATCATGGGGAGAAATAACAGTGATCATGAAGCATAAATAATGTAGTATGAAATTGATTGATTCTAAATCAATACAGTCTCAAAGCTGTGTGCTGGTGTTCTGGTTACCTTATTGCCTTTAACTCCTTCACAGTGACACATGGACTTCCCAGTACACGCACACTAGAAAAAAACAACACACTCATTATAGCTGGCAAATGTTTTTAAAAACCCAGCACAGAAACACCTTCAGTGGAGAAACGATAATGAACTCAATATCCATTCTGTTAGACGTAAAACCGAATTTTTCAAAGTTAAAAGTATGACTGTGTAGCTCAAACAAAATAAATTGAAGTAGATTTGCAGAAAAACCCTTCAATGGAATAAAATAAACCAAAAACATATTTCCCACAAATGTAGCATTGTTTGCAGAGCTCACAAACAATGTGTCCACTCCGAGAAAATTTGAATGGTAAATAATGTGATTGAAATGAATGAATGAACATAAATGACCGATGTAACCACTATGTTCTAGATATCTAGTAATGTTACTAGGAAATTAGAAGGATTAAACAGTAAATGAATTACTGGTGAGCTGTTTAGCGGGGAATTGATAAATATTTAACAAACAAAGGGCAAATACATTTAAATAATGAAACATGTAAATAATGAAACAATGAATGCGCCCAAATTGGTGGGAGGTAGAGAGTGCATAACAACCCTACATAACAGTACATAACAACCCTACATAACAACCCTACATAACAGCCCTACATAACAACAAGCAGATGAAGACCTTGTCTGGCCAATAGAATTAGGAATACTGGAATGAACATTAACCTTCTGATGATGGGATATTCTACTGGATATTCTACTGTATCTTGTCTATGCTGCTCGTCCATATATTTATATATTTTTAATTCCGTTCCATATATCCTGGGTATATGTTGTGAAATTGTATTACTTGTTAGATAGCACTGTCGGAGCTAGAAACACAAACACATTTCGCAACACCCGCAATAACATCTGCTAAACACGTTTATGTGACCAATAAAGTTTGATTTGATTAAGGTCAACCATGGTTTGCCAGTGCTGTATAATAATGAATTTGAAGAATTTATCTGCACTGCATGTTTGAAAATTATTATTATTTTTTACCCCCTTTTATCTCCCCAATTGGTAGTAGTTACAGTCTTGTCTCATCGCTGCACGGACTCAGGAGAGGCAAAGGTCGTCCTCCGAAACACAACCCTACCAAGCCGCACTGCTTCTTGACACAATGCACATCCAACCCGGCAACCCGCACCAAAGTGTCAGAGGAAACACCCGGTGACCTGGTAAGCGTGCACTGCACCCGGCCCACCACAGGAGTCGCTAGTGCACGATGAGACAAGGATATCCCTGCCGGCCAAACCCTCCCTAACCCGGACGACGCTGGGCCAATTGTGCGCCGCCCCATGGGTCTCCCAGTCGCAGCCGGCTAAGACAGAGCCTGGGCTCGAACCCAGGATCTCTAGTGGCACAGCTAGCAACTGCGATGCAGTGCCTTAGACCACTGCACCACCCGGGAGGCCCATTGTATGTTTGTTAGCTAGATAGCCAGTTTTAGAGGAATGATTCCATACATTTTTTCAAATTAACTGCCAATATGCCAACATTCCATTCAAACAATGCAGTCAACCCACAGTCATTCAGTTGATGACAGGACTTGGACAAGTTGTAAATACAACAAACACTGATATTGTATAATTTAATAGCACTCACAGCTTTCCAAGAAAACTAAAATTGAGACATTTATGTTCTGTTTACATATTTATACTGTACAGAAAGTGTGTATAAAACCCATATAAGTATGTATTTATAATTATATAAAAAAATGTATTAGGTTGACAATAATTCAATTACACAAGTTCTGATATATCATATGCCTTTTTAGAGTAGAGGCTTCTACTGCCATTCATTCCAATTAGACTGTTTGGATTTCTCCCAGACCAATATGGCTGCCATTTTCAACCCATTCTGGGACTTTCAGGGTTTAATTGAATAGGTTCTCTATGGTCTGGCCACACCTCTAGTGCTCACGTCACCACTCAGCCCTAAATAACTAAGTATCAGAGGACAGCAAGTCAAGATATTTTTGCTTTTCTACTGTATGTATAAAGGCTACTTCTTATAGGTGCCCTATTTATATAGATCATTTTCATTTATTTTTTACTTATCTACTTTTTATTTAACACTTTTTATTTTTTAACTTCTTTGTTGGTTAAGGGCTTGTAAGTAAGCATTTCACTGTAAGGTCTACACACCTGTTGTATTCGGCGCATGTGATAAATAAAATTTGATTTGATTTGAATTTCCCAATGGTTACTTTTGTTCCTGCCCTGATACAGCTAATTGATCGATTGAATCATGTACTAATGCTGGGCTGGGACTAAAGCCTGCAACCACGTAGCTGTACAGGCCCCGGTTTGGCCACAACTTGTTCAGTTGGAAATGATGTTCAATAATAGTATGAGGTTTATCTGTCATGATCATAAGTGTCCAATATATGGCTGTAGTGTATCTAATCAAGTTTCAAGTTTTAATGTCGCGTGCACAGGTACAATGAAATGCCTTTCTTGCAAGCTTTTGTCTCTCTCTCGTTCTCTCTCTCTCTCTCCTTATCACACACACACAAATGTGACCTTGTGTCTTAGGAAACATCTTTCTTAGGAGAAAACAAGACTAGGAGAATAATTATCTGGTGCTGCTTCTCATGGGAAAAGGTAGTGTGGAAGATAGGACATGCTATCATAGCCCATTCGTTGGCCCACAACAACAGTAATAAATAATTGTGAAAGCCATAAAACCTCCCACTTGGCACAGACATCAGTTCAATTTCTAGTTTTAATTCACAATTGGTTGTTGTCAACTTACGTGAATTCATCGTGAAATCAACAATTCACCATGCCATTGGATTTAGGTCAAAAGAAAGTGAATTCTCTTACACTGAGGACTTAAAAAAAAAATCCAATTCAGTTTTCCATGTTGATTCAACCAGTTTTTGGCCAGTGGGTTTCCCTTGACTCCCATGATCAACAGATAATATGTTACGTTACTTATTACACCATTTAGGTGAACTAACTTTAGGTGAACCCCCTCCACAGTATCTGCTGGAGCCTGGCAGTGTGATGGCTACAGACGCTATATGGCTACAGACGCTATATGGCTACAGACGCTATATGGCTACAGACGCTATATGTCTACAGACACTATATGGATACAGACACTATATGGCTACAGACGCTATATGGCTACAGACACTATATGGCTACCGACGCTATATGGCTACAGCCACTATATGGCTACCGACGCTATATGGCTACAGACACTATATGGCTACAGACACTATATGGCTACAGACACTATATGGCTACAGACGCTTTATGGCTACAGACACTATATGGCTACAGACACTATATGGCTACCAACGCTATATGTCTACAGACACTATATGGCTACAGCTACAGACACTATATGGCTACATACACTATATGGCTACAGACGCTATATGGCTACAGACGCTATATGGCTACAGACGCTATATGGCTAAAGACGCTATATGGCTACAGACGCTATATGGCTACAGACGCTATATGGCTACAGACGATTTATGGCTACAGACGCTATATGGCTACAGACTCTATATGGCTACAGACGCTATATGGCTACAGACACTATATGGCTACAGACACTATATGGCTACAGACGCTATATGGCTACAGACGCTATATGGCTACAGACGCTATATGGCTACAGACGCTATATGGCTACAGACGCTATATGTCTACAGACACTATATGGATACAGATACTATATGGCTACAGACGCTATATGGCTACAGACACTATATGGCTACCGACGCTATATGGCTACAGCCACTATATGGCTACCGACGCTATATGGCTACAGACATTATATGGCTACAGACACTATATGGCTACAGACACTATATGGCTACAGACGCTTTATGGCTACAGACACCAAATGGCTATATACACTATATGTCTACAGACACTATATGGCTACAGACACTATATGGCTACAGATGCTATATGGCTACCGACGCTATATGTCTACAGACACTATATGGCTACCGACGCTATATGGCTACAGCCACTATATGGCTACCGACGCTATATGGCTACAGACACTATATGGCTACAGACACTATATGGCTACAGACGCTATATGGCTACAGACACTATATGGCTACAGACGCTTTATGGCTACAGACACTATATGGCTACAGACACTATATGGCTACCAACGCTATATGTCTACAGACACTATATGGCTACAGCTACAGACACTATATGGCTACATACACTATATGGCTACAGACGCTATATGGCTACAGACGCTATATGGCTACAGACGCTATATGGCTAAAGACGCTATATGGCTACAGACGCTATATGGCTACAGACGCTATATGGCTACAGACGCTTTATGGCTACAGACGCTATATGGCTACAGACTCTATATGGCTACAGACGCTATATGGCTACAGACGCTATATGGCTACAGACGCTATATGGCTACAGACGCTATATGGCTACAGACGCTATATGGCTACAGACGCTGTATGGCTTCAGACGCTATATGGCTACAGACACTATATGGCTACAGACGCTATATGGCTACAGACGCTATATGGCTACAGACGCTATATGGCTACAGACACTATATGGCTACAGACACTATATGGCTACAGACGCTATATGGCTACAGGCACTATATGGCTACAGACACTATATGGCTACAGGTGCTATATGGCTACAGACGCTATATGGCTACAGACGCTATATGGCTACAGACACTATATGGCTACAGACACTATATGGCTACAGACGCTATATGGCTACAGGCACTATATGGCTACAGATGCTATATGGCTACAGACACTGTATGGCTACAGACACGATATGGCTACAGACGCTTTATGGCTACAGACGCTATATGGCTACAGACACTATATGGCTACAGACGCTATATGGCTACAGACGCTATATGGCTACAGGCGCTATATGGCTACAGACACTATATGGCTACAGACGCTGTATGGCTACAGACGCTGTATGGCTACAGACGCTATATGGCTACAGACGCGATATGGCTACAGACACCAAATGGCTATATACACTATATGGCTACAGACACTATATGGCTACAGACACCAAATGGCTACAGACACCAAATGGCTATATACACTATATGGCTACCGACACTATATGGCTACCGACACTATATGGCTACAGACACTATATGGCTACAGACGCTATATGGCTACAGACGCTATATGGCTACAGACACTATATGGCTACAGACATATAGTGTCTGTATAATGTCTAGATGAATCCAATATCTAACTCTGAATATCTCATAAGGGGTTTTCAAACATGTTGTAGTATCATGATGAGTGTACAGGTTAAAGTGGAAGAATGGAATGGGGAGTTCCAAAGTTTGGACATTCTTCAGTATGAAAGCACAATATTAGCAGTAGCCTCCTCTCCCCATCCCTCCCCTCATTTCATGTGCTGTCCTTGGCCTTGGACATGGATACAAATAGTTTGTTTTTAGTTAAATACTTTTGCTGCACCTGACTGAGCTGAAATTGTGCCAAAAGTATAAACACTTCCCATCTGCCACTCCAGGCTACAGACACTATATGGCAACAGACACTATTTGGCTACAGACACTATATGGCTATGCTTTTCACCATATGCTCCTATGAGGCTTTTTACCGTGAACACTTTTTATATTCATTGATGATGTGCTGCTTTTAGTGTCTATCTGTCCTTGTTGTGTTTTTATTGTGAATTTATTGGTGATGTATGTATTCGCTGGTGCAATCAAATATCCCCTCTGGTGGATTAATAAAGTACTATCTGATCTCCTTCAGGATAATGTCCCATCTGACCCCGAACTGTCCAATGACCACTGGAGGAAGACTAAAAACAGGAGGTCTTCCTGGTCAGGTTAGATGACCAGGAATAAATCCTGGCCCTACAGGTCTGGTGTTATAGGAATAAATCCTGGTTCTACAGATCTGCTGTACAGGAACACGATACTGGAGGAAGACTAAAAACAGGAGGTCTTCCTGGTCAGGTCAGAAAGCACAAGTCAGTATGACATACTTTCAGTATGAAAGCACAATATTAGCAGTAGCTTCCTCTCCCCATCCCTCCCTTCATTTCATGTGCTGTCCTTGACCTCGGACCTTGATTCTAATTGTGTTTGTTGTCAGTCAAATACTTTTGCTGCACATGTTACGTCTGCTCCCGCTCCCCCTCTCTGGCACTCAATGTCGCCAGGCTGCTTATCATTACGCACACCTGTCACCATCGTTACGCATAGCTGGGCTTCATCAGACTCAAGTGGACTCCATCACGTTATTAATTACCTCCCCTATATCTGCCACTTTCCCGAGTCAACATTATATTATGTAATGTGTCCCTTGTCCAGACACTGTTCGTGTTTTTTTTTCCTGTTTGTTTATTCATTAAACATTCTCTCCCTGCTTCTCGTCTCCCAGCCTCTGTCCTTACAGAATGCTGACTCCACAATTTGAAGCATCAGGGAGTTTTTTGTTTTTGTTGGTGATGCCGCGTCCGGTTGCCGCTGCCGAAGCAGGCTCCAATGCCTCAGGGGGGGGGGGGGGGTACTGTCACGTCTGCTCCCACTCCCCCTCTCTGGCACTCGAGGTCGCCAGGCTGCTTATCATTACGCACACCTGTCACCATCGTTACGCACATCAGCACTTCATCAGACTCACCTGGACTCCATCACGTTATTAATTACCTCCCCTATATTTGTCACTTCCTCAGTTTCTTTCCCGAGTCAGCATTAATGTCGTTATGTGTCCCTTGTCCAGACGCTGTTCGTGTTTTGTTTCCTGCCTGTTTATTCATTAAATATTCACTCCCTGTACTTGCTACTCGCCTCCCAGCGTTTGTCCTTACAGCACATGACTGAGCTGAAATTGTCCCAAAAGTATAAACACTTGCCATCTGACACTCCAGGCAGGCATCCCTGTGTGCACCTACATTGTAAATTTTCATTCATACTATAGGCTAGGTTGTAGCAACCTCATGATGGGTATAAGGAACATTTGAGTATCATGTAGTAGCCTAAACTTATCGATGTTCCATTGAACTGGGTGAATGGAATATGAATGACAGTCATCCGATATGATCTAATAGAAATAAGGCCATGCTCATGAAAAAAAATGAAAATGTGTCATCTCATCTTAAACGGCATCGACCGCCACTGCGTGATGAAGTTAAGACCCTACGTCTGCTCCCCAACGAAGCGTAGTGAGGGTAGGAAAGAGAATAAACCTGGATAGAAAAAGCATGCGCTCTCTTTCAAATGGACCCTTTTTTTTTTATATGACAGTGGTTCCACACGTTCTTGTGACACAAGTTGTGTGAGAAAAACATTTGTTGTATTTTATTCTGTTACATTTCATTAAATTCTTACTATTAAATATGTGTGTTGAATGTGATCGGGTAGGTGTGTCTTGTCTGTTTAATTAACAAAATAACCAACTATTGAATTCATGGCTGCACAGACCCGTAACATAGGTTGGCCAATTTTTTTTACAGGCAAAATACCATAAATCCTTTGTGAAAGCAGTATACTGTAAGTGTCCCCCATACTCAGACTAAACACACGCATACTGTACCATCCTCCTTCCTGTGTTCCCCAAAAGGCACTTGTTGACCCCCTCAAACTTGACCTAGTATGGACAGGTGAAAACACTCAAGTCCCAGTGTACTTATGGCACCACAAACAAACACACTGGGACTCGCACACGTCTGTTTACCGGCCCATCCACACGATGGACGCTGTTTGCACATCAACGCAAACATCGTGGACCACCGGTGTATAAACACGACGTTTCAAGCCAGATCAAGACATTAAGTACAGTGTGTTCATCTTTAATAGCTTTTAGCAGATTGCATGTTTGTGAGACACTGACTTACTTTACATGAAAGGAAATTTACTAGAACGTTGGGACGAGTGAAGTGAGCTACACCAAACATCCACATAGCCACACAGCAAATTCTCCAGTGTTGAATCAACACAGTGTTAAATTTAATACTGGTCCTGTGTCCATATGGGCCCACACTTTTCAGTGTTCAATTAACACACCACTTAGTGTAAAGCCTTATTTGCATATTTCCCAGAGTGCCTTGCCTTTCGAGTGAATTGTAGAGTTACTTCCCATGACTGTTTTTGTTAGTGACAGAGACATGGTTGTTGCAGTCCTCCATTTTCCATCCTGTGGCCTTCGTCAAGTCAGATCCTAAGCAAATATGTTATCATTAAAATATAATTCTACTTTAACCATCTAAACTGGAACAACTATTTCAGTAACGGGTGCAATAAGTCCAAGAAACAGAAAAATGTATGTTATTTACACTACCGGTCAAAGGTTTTAGAACACCTACTGATTCAAGGGTATTTCTTAATTTTTTACTATTTTCTACATAGTAGAATAATAGTGAAGACGTCAAAACTATGAAATAACACATATGGAATCATGTAGTAACCAAAAAAGTGTTAAACAAATCAAAATATATTTTATATTTCAGATTCTTCAAAGTAGCCACCCTTTGCCTTAAAGACAGCTTTGCACACTCTTGGCATTCTCTCAACCAGCTTCATGAGGTAGTCACCTGGAATGCATTTGAATTACCAGGTGTGCCTTGTGAATTTGTGGAATTTCTTTCCTTCTTAATGCGTTTGAGCCAGTTGTGTTGTCACAAGGCAGGGGGGGGGGGGGGGTATACAGAAGATAGCCCTATTTGGTTAAAGACTAAGTCCATATTATGGCAAGAACAGTTCAAATAAACAAAGAGAAATTACATTCCATCATTACTTTAAGACATGAAAGTCAGTCAATACGGAACATTTCAAGAACTTTGAAAGTTTCTTCAAGTGCAGTCGCAAAAACCATCAAGCGCTATGATGAAACTGGCTCTCATGAGGACCGCCAAAGGAAAGGAAGACCCAGAGTTACCTCTGCTGCAGAGGATAAGTTCATTAGAGTTACCAGCCTCAGAAATCGGCAATTAACTGCACCTCAGATTACAGCCCAAATAAATGTTTCACAGAGTTCAAGTAACAGACACATCTCAACATCAACTGTTCAGAGGAGACTGTGTGAATCAGGCCTTCATGGTCGAATTGCTACAAAGAAACCACTACTTAAGGACACCAATAATAAGAAGAGACTTGCTTGGGCCGAGAAACACGAGCAATGGACATTAGACCGGTGGAATTTTGTCCTTTGGTCTGGAGTCCAAATTGGAGATTTTTGGTTCCAACCGCCGTGTCTTTGTGAGACGCGGTGTAGGTGAACGAATGATCTCCGCATGTGTATTTCCCACCGTAAAGCATGGAGGAGGAGGTGTTATGGTGTGGGGATGCTTTGCTGGTGACACTGTCTGTGATTTATTTAGAATTCAAGGCACACTTAACCAGCATGGCTACCACAGCATTCTGCAGCGATACGCCATCCCATCTGGTTTGGGCTTAGTGGGACTATCATTTGTTTTTCAACAGGAAAATGACCCAACACACCTCCAGGCTGTGTAAGGGCTATTTTACCAAGAAGGAGAGTAATAGAGTGTTGCATCAGATGACCTGGCCTCCACAATCTCCCGACCTCAACCAAATTGAGATGGTTTGGGATGAGTCAGACCGCAGAGTGAAGGAAAAGCAACCATCAAGTGCTCATCATATGTGGGAACTCCTTCAAGACTGTTGGAAAATCATTCCAGGTGAAGCTGGTTGAGAGAATGCCAAGAGTGTGCAAAGCTTTCATCAAGGCAAAGGGTGGCTATTTGAAGAATCTGAAATATAACATATTTTTTGATTTGTTTAAAACTTTTTTGGTTACTACGTGATTCCATATGGTATATTTTATAGTTTTGATGTCTTCACTATTATTCTAAAATGTAGAAAATAGTACAAATAAAGAAAAACCCTTGAATGTGTAGGACTTCTAAAAAATTTTGACCGGTAAAGGTTTGATCCTGTAAATATTTTTCTAAAGCTATGGTAAAATGTCTTGTTCAAATATATCACCAAATCATTTGATTGTTTCTGAAAGGTGTTCTACGATCCATGAATAAGAATGACCGCAATTGACAAACACCTTAATATTTTTGGCCACCGTCCAACTTTAGAACCCCAATTCAGAGGGTCACATTTTCATTGCAGCATATATTGTAAAGGATTATTGAATTTTTCATAAATATTTCATAAGACCTACATAGATGCTTCATAAATCATTATTTCTTAGGGTGACAGGTCTTCATTCAACTGGTTATTTTCCAAATCCTAATATGACATTTGCTTATAAATTATTAATGAAACATCTATGTATGCTTTATTATGGGTGTATGAAAGCTTAATAAGAAATGTGTTTTATGACCATTCTGATCATAAATGACCTACTGAGGTACACGAGGCCTTGCTGTCAGGTTTGGGGTCAGTTCCAATCCAATATAATCATTTCAGGGGATGAATTTAAATTAATGTGGATGTAAAAAAAAATATATATAGAGAATTAAATTTGACCCCAATCCTGTTTACAAGAGAAAACACCAGAGTCTACTTCACACCTGACACTCATAGGGCATGTTTCCCAGACACGATATTAAGTCTAAATCTAGTCCTTGACTAAACAGCAGTCTCCATTAAACATGATTTTCAGTCCAGGACTAGGCCTAATCTGTTTCTGGGAAACCGGCCCATAGAGCCTGGCAGCCTACTAAACCTTCTGGCCCATAGAGCCTGGTCGCCTACTAAACCTTCTGGCCCATAGAGCCTGGCAGCCTACTAAACCTTCTGGCCCATAGAGCCTGGTCGCCTACTAAACCTTCTGGCCCGTAGAGCCTGGTAGCCTACTAAACCTTCTAGCCTATATAGCCTGGTAGCTTACTAAACCGTATGGCCCATAGAGCCTGGTAGCCTACTAAACCTTCTGGCCCATAGAGCCTGGTAGCCTACTAAACATTCTGGCCCATAGAGCCTGGTAGCCTACTAAACCTTCTGGCCCATAGAGCCTGGTAGCCTACTAAACATTCTAGCCTATAGAGCCTGGTAGCCTACTAAACCGTATGGCTCATAGAGCCTGGTAGCCTACTAAAACTTCTGGCCTATATAGCCTGGTAGCCTACTAAACCCTCTGGCCTATATAGCCTGGTAGCTTACTAAACCCTCTGGCCTATATAGCCTGGTAGCCTACTAAACCCTCTGGCCTATATAGCCTGGTAGCCTACTAAACCTTCTGGCCTATAGAGCCTGGTAGCCTACTAAACCCTCTGGCCTATATAGCCTGGTAGCCTACTAAACTTTCTGGCCTATAGAGCCTGGTAGCCTACTAAACCGTATGGCTCATAGAGCCTGGTAGCCTACTAAACCTTCTGGCATATATAGCCTGGTAGCCTACTAAACCGTATGGCCCATATAGCTTGGTAGCCTGCTAAACCTTATGGCCCATATAGCCTGGTAGCCTGTTAAACCCTCTGGCCTATATAGCCTGATAGCCTACTAAACCTTCTGTTGTTGGCCTACACCTGGCCAGGGTATCTAGCCCTATAGGATAGGCATCCTAGAAGGCTACAATGCGTAGTCTGGTTCCAGGTAGAACCCTTTTTGCGTTCCATGTCGAACCCTCTGTGGAAAGAGTTCTACATGGAACCCAAAACGGTTCTACTTGGAAGCAAAAGGGGTCTACCTGGAACCCACAAGGGTTCTTCAAAGGGTTCTGCTATGGGGACAGCCGAAGAACCCTTTTTTTGGTTATTAGATAGTACACTTTTTCTAAGAGTGTCTCCCAAAGGCCCAATACACAAATTGCATACAGCATGATATAGCTGCCTGTGAATAAATTAATGAATCAATACAGCAAATATCTAAAGTTCAGTATAGGACAGACATAGGCCAAACTATTATCACACACGAAAAGCAAGTCCCCACAGTCTTCTTCATAGGCTAGCACATGGTCAATCCGGGATCCTTGGGATGTCCCTACGCTTAACCCTAACATTAACCCATACCTTAACCCTAACCTTAACCTTAACCCTTACCTGAACCTAACCCTTACATTAACCATTTTACATTTAAACTTCAATGGGGTAGGGCCATCCCAAGATTCCCGGATAACGTGGACCTATGTTTAAGACAGCAGGTTATGCAGGACTAATATAGGCTAAATCTGTGAACCCGTTTCATTTTCATGTAGCCTACATTTCCCTAAAAACATTTGTCCATAAGCTTTCCTTACAGCCTTCCTTTTCATGAACATTCAGTGGGAAAAAAACATGTATTTTTAAAAGGGTATGATGCTTACATCCTTCGCCTCAGTTCCTCGCAGCATCACCCCCAAAGCAAAACAAAGCAATGCAGTCCTCATCATGAAGATGATCTTCCCGCCACTATTGGATTTAGCAAATTCGCGTGCTCCTCTCCTCTAGCTCCTGCAACATACAAGCAGCCAGGGACGACACCTGTGTGCGCGGCAAGCGACAGGTGCGTCAGTGCGGTTGGGGGAGCGTGTACCCACTAGTAATCTGTCAGCAGCACAAACGGTGACGTCACGTTCGTATGGTAATGAGGAAAAACATTCAAAATAACAGCCCGTATTTCAAAACATTGCAATGTAAATAACTAATTTAAAAGATATGGAACAAATAAAAAATATGCTTTAAAAAATATATATAAATAATGAAAAAATACTATGTTGACACTGGTATGTTGAGAATATTGGCTTTTCCACCTGTCTCAGTTAAAGTGTAGCGGGAAATATTCAGTAGGGTCTCTACTAACCAACTATTGTGATTTCCAGGGAGACTGTGTTACACGGCTTGCTGCTGGCTTTGGACTGTCACCGGACAAATCTTCACATTTCCGGAAAAAAACGTAATTACTACATTTTCCCCCAATTGTCGCACGAATGCAATTCCACAAAATACACAACATGTCCAGCAGCAGATTGGCCAAAATAAGATATCACATTATCCAGACAGGTTGTAGCATGGAATACTTTATCCTAGTGTATATGTTTCACACAGTCGCCATAAATTCAAAGCACACGCATAATTGACACTGCCGGACGGGACACAAGACCCGAATGCAGTTTCAAGTTCTCATCAGAAGTGAACATTCGATCCCGGTCCGACACAAACCCGGTGAGTTGAAGCCCGTGCCCAGGCCTGGTTCTACATTACAGAAATCAATTGAGCCAGAACCCGAAAAAAAAGCCAGATTTCTAGAAAACAGTAGGTTATATTGATTTATATTGATGTTGAGAACAACAAGGGAGAGGCGGGTGGCAGCGGAGTGAGGAGACGAGGAAACAGCAATTGGGCCTAGAAAAAGCACAGAGGGGAAAACGCACATTAGTTATGTCATATACAACCATATACAATACTAATTTAAAGTAATAGTCTTGTGTGGTCGGTCGCCTAGATTATAACTTCAGCACCGTTTTGATTGGGACAGTACCATCGCGTTGCTTTGAGACAAGCTTCGGGGACTCTAGATAAATCAATCATGGTCAGATCTTTGCTTTCAATGAATCTCCGTTTGGATATTTGGTATTTGGTAACAATTAGGCTGTGGAAACGTTAGCAAAGTTGAGTTCAGTTTAATGATCATCTTTATTCTAGTTTGCTAGCATTTTATACAAGTGGATTTTGCTCTTCACTAGCGTAGTAGCCTTGGTTACATGCAATAATGTAGCATACAATTACTATTTATCTACTGACTGTTGTAGTAGTCTTATATAGCCTTATGTAGAACGTGGGCTATTTTCCTATTGTCCCTATCCAACTGAAACCCAACATACTGACTCCGGTCTCGCATGAAAATTCCTAACTTTACTCTGTAATCCATAGGCTGCACCATCAAAGCTCGTCTCACCTATGCATGTCAAAATACCGCTGTAACATTTCGCCCGCTTCTCTGTGCGGTCTCGTATTGCTGCCCATATGAGAGCTTCAGCATACAATGTGTCATTTACAAACGGTATGAGAGTACATATGGAACCGTTCCGTAACTACAGACGCTGGGAGACGGGAAGCAAGTACAGGATGAGGATTTAATAATAAATACACATGAAACTAAACCAGAACAACGTACGGACAAGAGAAACAAAACAACATCAATGCAGAGACCGGAATGAAACGGAGGAAGTGACAGATATAAGGGAGGCAATCAATGACCCGATGGAGTCCAGGTGAGTCCGATGAAGCGCTGGCGCGTAACGACGGTGACAGGTGTGCGTAACTGGCGACCTCGAGCGCCAGAGAAGGGGAGCAGGAGCAGACGTGACAACATATGAATATTTTTTTTAAACAGAGTTGGTCTCCGTTAAGATACCTTGATATTTAAACAATTTCCACTCTTCATCTCCTCGTTATTCATGAGCTGATCTGCTATCTGTATAATCGTTAACTCGATTTTGCCTGGCTGGATAAGAGGAAGTGGTAGCTAATCTATTTGTTTGCTCATCTAACACTGAACAGAAACATTTAACATGCAATAATGTAGCATAAAACTATTATTTATCCGCTGACTGTTGTAGTAGTCTTATATAGCCTTTCGTAGGCTATTTTCCTATTGTCCCAATCCCACTGGAAACCAAAATTCTGACTCCTGTCTCGCATTAAAATTCCTAACTTTATTCTGTAATGTATGCACTGGACTATCAAAGCTCGTCTCACCTATGCATGTCAAAATACCGCTATAACATTTCCCCCGCTTCTCTGCGCGGTCTCGTATTGCTGCCCATATGAGAGCTTCACCAGATAGTGTGTCATCTACAAACGGTATGAGAGTACATATGGATATTTTTTTTAACAGAGTTGGTCCGGGATAAGATACCTTGTTATTTCCACTCTTCATCTCCCCGTTATTCATGAGCTGATCTGCTATCTGTATAATCGTCAACTCGATTTTGCCAAATGGGAGATATTCTGTCATTCGTTGGAGGTTATCTAGAAAGCTTTTGCGAATTTGGTCATTTTATTGTTGTTTTTAGTGAAAGAGTCACTAGTACTCTGTATTAAACCCATTGCCCAGCACGAGACCCATTTAAGTTTTGCAGTCTCTATTGAGTAATTCCTTATGTTTTATATATATTTTTAAAAATAAATACATTTTTCTATTTTTTTCACTCCAGATACAAACTTCTACATACGAACAACAACTTACAGATGCACACAAACAATGACTACATCTCATCTGGCCAGATGCTCACACCCCCATCCATATTGTTTGCCACTTGGCCTTAAATTGAACCAGTTCGTTTTTTTCGGTTGCCCATAATATTTAAATAATAAATCATTAGATTTTTCCATTGTGTTAATGATGGCGGATTGATTGAGTTCCAAGTATTTAGTATAGCCTACGTTTTTTCAAGATGAGTGATGAGAAGAGAATCGTCCAGCCCATTGGGTATCTCACTACACCCTCATATGCCATGTCTTGAAATATGCAAACAGACGGATTAAAAGTAAGTTTACAATGTAACACTTCTGACAGAAAATGTTCTAGCTCCCCCCATAATTTGGTGACTTTATAGGATTCCCAGAAGGCATGGATTATTGAGTCATTATTAGTTTTACACTTAAGACATTACTCTGCCATTGTGCTGTAGAATTTGTGAATTTCTATACATTAAAATTAAGCATACGTTTTCGTTAATTGTAATTTCATCAGTTATGCTCAAACTTTCCCACCATCTTGTGCCAACATAAGTTATTTTTAAGTCGTATATCTTCCCACTCTGTCACGATCGTCTTCTTGAGAGAGATTGGACCAAGGCGCAGCGTGTGCAAAATACATCTTCTTTTATTAAAGAAGAGAGAAAAACCAAGAAACGAACAACTATACACAAACTAACAAAATAACAAACTGACGACCGTGAAGCTATACATATAAATAGTGCTGACCCAAACACTACACATAGACAATTACCCACAACCAGCTAAAGCCTATGGCTGCCTTAAATATGGCTCCCAATCAGAGACAACAATAACCAGCTGTCTCTAATTGAGAACCAATTCAGGCAACCATAGACTTTCCTAGACACCTACACTGAACACTAAACCATCTACTCTACTTAACCCCCTAAACCATACAACACCCTAGACAATACAAAAACACATACTACACCATGTCACACCCTGAACTAACTAAAATAATAATGAAAACAAAGATAACTAAGGCCAGGGTGTGACACACTCGTATAAATATCATTTTCTGACTGAAATAAGATTCCTTCAATAGTCCTGTGTGTGTGTATCGGTGTGTGTATTGAGTAATTCCAATAACATATATATATGTATTTTATTAAAAGTGTATTTATTGAAATATAGCTAACAATAGCTTTCAACATGTGTAAACTTTCAAAAGAAATGCTGGTAACAATAATACAATCTAAAAATTATCCATCAATTTTTTCAAAGGTGGTTGCAATGCTGTGAAAAACAGGTGTATTGCACTATATTCCAAAGTTTAGCATATCTTTGCAGGGAGACTCTTATTAAAAAAAAAAAAAAACAGCGATTATGCTGCCATTATAATGTCCTGCTGCTAGGAGAATGGTAATCCTGTATCATCAGTTCACTGGTTATTTAATTCAGAAGATGACCTGAAAAACGGAAAACAGCAAGTTTTTCGTTTTTCGTTTCTGAAAAAAAGAAAAATATTTTTTATTGTGTCAGAATTGGACATGGAATAATGAAAAACAAAATAACAACAAAAAGTTTTCAAAGTACATGCCCCCTCATATAATATTCACATGGCTTAGGGTGTGTGTTTACAGCCTAGGTTGGCAGCACAAAGAATGTATTAGACTGTTTGAGCACAGATAAATCAAGGAGAGAGATCTTTCACCGGATGTTTAAATATGAAGTATCTCGTTGGAATTTCCCAGTGGCCGGCAGTGGGAGAGTATGGAGCGAGATGGAACTGGGCCGGCAGTGGGAGAGTATGGAGCGAGATGGAACTGGGCCGGCAGTGGGAGAGTATGGAGCGAGATGGAACTGGGCCGACATTCTACACATTTTCTCATCGATGAAACATTTGATCTCAGTACAGTTTTCTGTTCCCAAAACAAGAATATGTTATGAAGGGAGTGGACTAAGTTTTGTAGACTTTACCCTTTGCATTGTGTTGTTTAGAAGGAGTGCAAGGGCGAATTGAGTTATTGCAAACGTGCACATCTTGGGTTAGTTATACAAATCTTTGGTGTGAGTGTGACAGGATGATAAAATTACTAGTGTTAGCTAAAATGCAGAACTTAGCATGAAGTTAGCATGGCAATAGAACAAACTCAACAACAACTGAACAAAGTCGGCTAGCACTGGCTGGCTAGCTAGCACTGGCTGGCTACTGCTGACTAGCTAGCAAGCTGGCTACTGACTAGCTAGTTGGCTCGCTAGCTATCCCTAACTGGCTACTGGCTATAGTTATACTAGCTAGTGGACATAAGAAAGTCCCTCAACATGCTACAAGATGAAGCTGCCAGGACAGAGCTACCTGCTGCAGAAAGGTGATATTTCTCCATTACTTTCTGTAGTTAACTTAGCTCGATGGTGCTTATTGGCTGCGTAATGATTAACTACAGCTACTGTAAATGGTAACCTATCTGTTATTTTGCATACCTAACTCGTCTATTGTTTACACATACAACAGTATTCAATTAAGCTATTGTCAGTGCTGATGTGTGTGTGTGTGTGTGTGTGTGTGTGTGTGTGTGTGTGTGTGTGTGTGTGTGTGTGTGTGTGTGTGTGTGTGTGTGTGTGTGTGTGTGTGTGTGTGACTCAAGTGAAAGTCACCCAGCAAAATACAACTTGAGTAAAAGTCTAAAAGTATTTGTTGTGAAATATACTTAAAGAATTAAAAAAAAAAAAAGTTAATTTTACCCAAACACATACCTATAAATAGTACAACCAGAGAAACGGATCATTTTGCAGTAGTCTCCAGAGCTATATATTGTTCATATTGGTCATGGCTCCCGAGTGGCACACAATGGGATTGCCTTGCAGTTTTCCAGCTGTATCCACTGAAATAGCGGTGGGTGCGCGAGGTAGGGATAGGGGGCAGCATTTTTAGTTTGGATGAATAGCGTGCCCAGAGTGAACTGCCTCCTACTCTGTCCCAGATGCTAATATATGTATATTATTATTACTATTGGATATAAAACACTCTGAAGTTTCTAAAACTGTTTGAATGATGTCTGTGAGTATAACAGAACTCATATAAGAAAAAGCCATATCTCAGACTGGCCAATAAAAAGAAAAGATTAAGATGGGCAAAAGAACACAGACACTGGACAGAGGAACTCTGCCTAGAAGGCCAGCATCCCGGAGTTGCCTCTTCACTGTTGACATCGAGACTGGTGTTTTGCGGGTACTATTTAATGACGCTGCCAGACTTGTGAGGCATCTGTTTCTAAAACTAGACACTCTAATGTACTTGTCCTCTTGCTCAGTTGTGCACCGGGGCCTCCTACTCCTCTTTCTATTCTGGTTTGTGCTGTTCTGTGAAGGGAGAAGTACACAGCATTGTATGAGATCTTCAGTTTCTTGGCAATTTCTCGCATGGAATAGCCTTAATTTCTCAGAACAAGAATAGACTGACGAGTTTCAGAAGAAAGTGCTTTGTTTCTGGCCATTTTGAGCCTGTAATCGAACCCACAAATGCTGATGCTCCAGATACTCAACTAGTCTAAAGAAGGCCAGCTTTATTGCTTCTTTAATCAGGACAACAGTTTTCAGCTGTGCTAACATAATTGCAAAAGGGTTTTCTAATGATCAATTAGCCTTTTAAAATTATAAACTTGGATTAGATAACACAGCGTGCCATTGGGACACAGGAGTGATGGTTGCTGATAATAGGCCTCTGTACGCCTATGTAGATATTCCATAAAAAAATCTGCCGTTTCCAGGTACAATAGTCATTTACAACATTAACAATGTATACACTGTATTTCTGATCAATTTTATGTTATTTTAATGAACAAAAAATGTGCTTTTCTTTAAAAAACAAGGACATTTCTAAGTGACCCCAAACTTTTGAACAGTAGTTAGTGTATGTGTGAAATTTGTTTTGATTTAAAGTGGACCATTATCATGCACCTGTCAGAACAAGGGGAGAAAATAAGTCATCCTTATGCACTTAAATAGTGAATGGAGGACGCTTTTTCATGCCAGCCAGGTAGGCTACTCCTGTTGTAAATCGAAGCAATGTGCCTAATATTGGGAAAGTTGAGAAATAAACATAGTAGGCCTAGCCTATAGAAAGCTGATGGGATCCATCTCTTTTTAATATAGGCCATCAAAACTAAGGGGAGGACGGTAGGCTACTAATGACCATCAGCGGCATCAGAGCACAGTTTTGGAGAAGCCTAGTTACCGTGAAAGAGATTCATAGTCAAAAGGCCCAAACCTACTAGTCTGCGGCATCAGATGACGATCACGCTCACGCTTCCCTGAGACGGTTCCTGACAGTTTGTATAGAAATTCTTTGGTTGTGCAAACCCACAGTTACATCAGCTGTCCGGGTGGCTGGTTTAAGACGATCCCACAGGTGAAGAAGTCGGATGTGGGGGTCTTGGGCTGGCGTGGTCTGCGGTTGTGAGGCCAGTTGGACTTACTGCCAAATTCTCTAAAACGAAGTTGGAGGCGGCTTACGGTAGAGAAATTAACATTACATTCTCTGGCAACAGCTCTGGTGGACATTTCTGCATTCAGCATGCCAATTGCACGATCCCCCAAAATTTGAGACATTTGTGGCATTGTGTTGTGCGACAAAACTGCACATTTTAGAATGGCCTTTTATTGTCGCCAGAACAAGGTGCACCTGTGTAATGATCATACTGTTTATTCAGCTTCTTGATATGCCACACCTGTTAGGTGAATGGATTATCTTGGCAAAGGAAATATGCTCACTAAAAGGGATGTAAACAAATTTGTGCCCACATTTTAGAGAAATAAGATTTTTGTGCATTCTATTTCAACTCATGAAACATGGGACCAACACTTTACAAGTTGCGTTTATATTTCTGTTGCACCAGGTCATGTCTAGAAATCAACTAGATTAGAGGTCGACCAATTAATCGGAATGGCCGATTAATTAGTGGCGATTTCAAGTTTTCATAACAATCGGAAATCGTTATTTTTGGACACCGATTTGGCCGATTCTTTTATTTTTTTATTTTTTACACCTTTATTTAATCTTTATTTAACTAGGCAAGTCAGTTAAGAACACATTCTTATTTTCAATGACGGCCTAGGAACGGTGGGTTAACTGCCTCGTTCAGGGGCAGAACGACAGATTTTTACCTTGTCAGCTCGGGGGATTCAATCTTGCAACCTTACAGTTAACTAGTCCAACGCTCTAACCACCTGATTACATTGCACTCCACGAGGAGCCTGCCTATTACACGAATGCAGTAGAAGCCAAGGTAAGTTGCTAGCTAGCATTAAACTTATCTTATAAAAAACAATCAATCAATCAATCATAATCACTAGTTAACTACACATGGTTGATGATATTACTAGTTTATCTTGCGTGTCCTGCGTTGCATATAATCGATGTGGTGCGTATCGTTGCTCCAATGTGTACCTAACCATAAACATCAATGCCTTTCTTAAAATCAATACACAGAAGTATATATTTTTAAACCTGCATATTTAGCTAAAATAAATCCAGGTTAGCAGGCAATATTAACCAGGTGAAATTGTGTCACTTCTCTTGCGTTCATTGCACGCAGAGTCAGTGTATATGCAACAGTTTGGGCCGCCCAATTTGCAAGAATTTTACGTAATTATGACAGAACATTGAAGGTTGTGCAATGTAACAGGAATATTTAGACTTATGGATGCCACCCGTTAGATAAAATACGGAACGGTTCCATATTTAACTGAAAGAATAAACGTCTTGTTTTTGAGATTATAGTTTCCGTATTCGACCATATTAATGACCTAAGGCTCGTATTTCTGTGTGTTATTATGTTATAACTAAGTCTATGATTTGATAAAGCAGTCTGACTGAGCGGTGGTAGGCAGCAGTAGGCTCATAAGCATTCATTCAAACAGCACTTTCCTGCCTTCCTTCGCTGTGCTTCAAGCCTATCAACTCCCGAGGTTAGGCTGGTGTAACCGATGTGAAATGGCTAGCTAGTTAGCGGGGTGCGCGCTAATAGCGTTTCAAATGTCACTGGCTCTGAGACTTGGAGTAGTTATTCCCCTTGCTCTGCATGGGTAACGCTGCTTCGAGGGTGGCTGTTGTCGTTGTGTTCCTGGTTCGAGCCCAGAGCGAGGAGAGGGATGGAAGCTATACTGTTACACTGGCAATACTAAAGTGCCTATAAGAACATCCAATAGTCAAAGGTATATGAAATACAAATCGTATAGAGAGAAATAGTCCTATAATTCCTATAATAACTACAACCTAAAACTTCTTACCTGGGAATATTGAAGACTCATGTTAAAAGGAACCACCAGCTTTCATATGTTCTCATGTTCTGAGCAAGGAACTTAAACGTTAGCTTTCTTACATGGCACATATTGCACTTTTACTTTCTTCTCCAACACTTTGTTTTTGCATTATTTAAACCAAATTGAACATGTTCCATTATTTATTTGAGGCTAAATTGATTTTATTGATGTATTATATTAAGTTAAAATAAGTGTTCATTTAGTATTGTTGTAATTGTCATTATTACAAATAAAAATAAAAAATCGTCCGATTAATCGGTATCGGCTTTTTTTTGGCACTCCAATAATCGGTATCGTATCCGGCGTTGAAAAATCATAATCGGTCGACCTCTAAACTAGATGAAAGGAAATGGTACCTGTGGTACACTAACGGGATGGTTTCCTTGATACAGATTATGCCTAGTCCTAGACTATAAAGCACTTTCTATTGATCTTGATTTTTAGTCTAGGACTAGGCTCAATCAATGTCTGGGAAACCATCCCTAAATCCATTAGCAGAAACATAAATATTACACTGAGTAGGTGTAGGCAGGGACAGAGCCATAGTGGGGCAAATTCTTGTCCAACTTGGCACTAAAATTACCATGACATTCTCATTCAGAATTATCATGGCCATGGAACCTTTGGTCCAGCATAGCACCCACCAAAATTATGTCAAACACCCTACGAGAGCTTTTAAACACAGTCTCTACTTTCAGTGGTGTACACGTTGATCATTAAGATATCCTGTGGGAGCAGCAAAATCATTTTGGTATTGAAGTGGCAAATGTGTAAAAATAAATATGGCTCAATTTCACGACCAGTGACAAACAAGTAAGATTTACTACTTTGAAATTAGCACTGGGATTGTGGTGATTTACTTTGTTTTACTCTTAACCAAAAACCAACGGGGCTTTATGCTCACGTTACCCTTTGAAACAGCGGAAACAATGGACTCCATACATCTGTCAACTTTCAGTGGAGGTGGTAGCACATTACTGCCATCTAGTGGATGAAAAAGTGTACAACACAAGGGTATTCTGTACATGCACAACAATTCAGCCATATTTGAGACTTGACCCAGGATATGGGCCTTGCTTTTTTTTTGCAGTTTATTTTTACTGGTATTTCCAGCATGATCCACTAGGTTTGTTGTAGGTAGAAAATCCCAGGAAATGTTCTTTAATTGACACAAGCTGTCTCCGTTCAATCAATCAATGTCTGGTTGTGCGTGTGTGTTTTTGGGGGGCTCGCATAAACCAGGGGAGGCGTAGTTCTTCTAATCTTAATCACACAACGCCTATTATTGGTTAGGGATTACTATTTGTAGATCTGTGATTCTACGCCTCACTTTGTTCATGCTGATCCTCTCCAACGGACTCAGAAGTTGTAGAAAACAATTGGTCAATTAAGGGCAGTTAAAGGGTAGGGCAGTTAAAGGGCAGTTAAAGGGTAGGCTCTATGAAACCAACCATGGAAGGATATTGTAACAAATTCGTGGCGTATCCTCGACCGGGCCTCAAATCCGGATTCAGCCCTGTCAAGTCAACACCTTAACTGTACAAAAAAGTTTCGGAACACACACACACACACACACGCACGCACACACACACACACACACACACACACACACACACACACACACACACACACACACACACACACACACACACACACACACACACACACACACACACACACACACACACACACAGCAGTAGACAGCCAGTGCTATCTAGCCAGCTAGTGCAAGACAACTTTGTTCGGTTGTTGTTGAGTTTGTCCTATTGCCATGCTAACTTCATGATATATTCTGCATCTTAGTTAACATGAGTATTTTCATCTTCCTGTCACACACACAGTTTCATCCTTTATTTGTGCTACCAACCTAGACTCTAAACATATCTCCTAATCCCTGTGAATATTCAATGAGGGGGCCTGTACTTCCAGGTATGAGCAAAATGCAAAATTAAAATTGAAAAATGTAATAGATGTTGTTGTTATTTGTTTTCCCATATTCCATGCCCAATTGTGAGATGATGAATGAGAAAAATTTCCGATTTCCGATTTCCAAATTCAGAAACGAAAAACGAACCGTTTTCCGTTTTTCAACGTCGTCCCAATGGAAGGACAATACAAGGACCCGGTCGGTCATCTAGCGTCATCTGTCATCGTCTTCAAAGGCGCAAAACGACCCTTGTGCTCAGCTTTGATCTGATTTAACGACAATGAACCTCTCAAACTGAAGCAAAACTTTGAAATGGTTGCTAAAAATGTAGACGCTTCACTGTAGTTAGTGAAGTGAGTTAGCAAGTCAGGGTTTCGTTTTTGGACAGCCCAGGTTGTGAAGTGGGGGGCGGTCTAGCCTAGATATTCTCCTCTAGATGGCCAGTCATCTTTCAAGACCTCTCTTTGCCTCGCTTGCATCGGCAGCAGGTGTTATCATACAATGATAACGAGTCGCGAGAGCCAAGGCATATCGCTCTACAATATTCACTCATATACTATTGTGGATGCGGAGGAACCGTTGAGTTGAGGACGGAGTCAACACACGAATAAGGTGAGTTCTTAAAAACGTAACATTTTCATCAATCTTAAGAAATGTAGCCTATGAATATTAGGTTATATTGCCTACTAAAAGATTTTAAGAACATTGGTGTATGTGTGGACCTTTCAATGAAAAACGGATTGTGTGCATGAAGTTTCAAGCCAGTAAGCCAATGAGAACTGTAAAGTTACTATTTAAGAATGAGAAAATAGTGTATTTTGAAAAGTTGTGTAATGACAGCTTCAATTTAACATTTGACAACCTGTAAACATAAGTCTATAGACCTTTCCATTGCTGAAGACTAATTTTCATTGTGCAACTGATAGCGTCATGCAGAGTGTTTTCAGTCAGATTTTCAATCAGATTTTCAAGTGTTGTTTATTGTCTAAATTAATCTATTTCCAGTCTTGCTTTTGTCTTTACCTATTATTTTTCAGTTTGTTGGTTCTAGTCGTGTAATGCTGTCTGCAGTCTGCCTTCAAAATGACATTGTAGACTGTGATCATTATGTCAATGCAGATTCACAGCTCAATAAAGTTGATAGACCCACTACCACATCTTAGAACAACCCAGGCTCAAACCTGTAGGTCTACTATTGCACGTTTAAATGTGTGAACTCTACATGTATGTTTAGTTGGTATGTTATGTTGTATGTGCTTGGCAGGTGTAGCCTTCAGTAGCTTGACCAGTTTGACGTGACCCTAACCTATCACAGGGTGCAGCACTTAAGTGGGTGGAGTCATCTGAAGGAGTGACCAATGAGTCCCTTCGCTTGCTGGGTGACCTTCTGTTCTCTGCCTATCTGGTGAGTCCTCCTGCCTCAGCACATAATTTATATATTATATTCATTGATGGGTTTTCTACAGAGAAGAGAAGGGTATCAAAGGGGGTGAATCATACCAGAGGTGGTTTGGTGAACTACTCTTGCCTTGCGAGACCTGAAGACTCGTGTCAGCTTAGCTCCCAGGTCTAATGGCTTGGCTTGGGGATGTTTATTAGAGGTAGATGGCTAGTTGTAGCTAGCTTAACCTTGCACTGTGACACAAACTGTTGTCCCTGACCCATAATAGTTAAGGGCTCATGGGAGCATCCCTGCTACGGTTTGTACTGTACATGCAGCAGACGCATAGCACCCACTTACTACCAGAAAGCATTTTTTTGCAGTGGAGAAGTTGCGAGTAATGTGTTCTTCTATCTTAACACTTGGTGGCAGCAGTAGGATCCACGTGTTAAAATAGAAGACCTGGAAGCCTAGATTGACGTTCTGGAACAGCAATAGTTAGAAAGTATGACATCATATGCCACTTTTAACGTGGGAAGGATTTGATACCTATGGATACAATAATATGAAGGGACGTGCACAGGGAAAGATGCTCAACACACACACCTTGACAGATTCAGGCATACGTTCAGTGAACCTGAATTAACCTATAATAACCTCAATTTAGAAATGGCTTTAACCCTTTCCAGACTGATAGATGTCAATTACTTTGTTTCTCATCTGTTCCTGAATTTCTTTGGATCGCGGCATGATGTCTTGCTTTTTGAGATCTTTTGGCCTACTTCACTTTGTCAGACAGGTTTTATTTAAGTGATTTCTTGATTCAACAGGTCTGGCAGTAATCAGGCCTGGGTGTGGCTAGTGAAATTGAACTCAGCTTTCCCAAAAAATGTGATTAACCACAGTAAATTCATGATTTAACAAGGGGGGGCAATTACTTTGTCACTCACATAGGGCCATGAAGGTTCGGATAGCTTTCTTCCCTTAATAAATAAAATCATCACTTAAACTGCATTTTGTGTTTACTTGGGTTATCTTTGTGTAATATTAAAATTTGTTTTAATGATCTGAAACATTTAAGTGTGACAAATGTGCAAAAAAATAAGAAATCAGGAAGGGGGCAAATTGTTTTTTTCACAGCGCTGTACATGTATGATATCACACATGTTCAGACCCACATGTTCAGACCCACATGTTCAGACCAAGACAGTGCCTTCCCACTTGACAACACTATACAGATGTAGGATGTTAATTAATGGACATTTTTGTAGGGGCTGATGCATTTCCTGCAACAACATTGTGATTAAATGAAGGTCCTATATCTGTGCATTAGGCCTCAAACAGCAATGGATGACAATTCCTGTCTGAAGTAGTTTATGGGGCATGTTATAGCCTAGACTAGACACACCAGTGTAAATTGATGAAATGCCTTGTGACAAACAGTTGGCGTGCACGTTTACTTTTAGATTCTCAACCCATTCTCAATCTCAACCCACACAAAAAACATGTGCGTAGAGGCACATGTAACATGTGTACACACACACACACACACACACACACACACACACACACACACACACACACACACACACACACACACACACACACACACACACACACACACACACACACACACACACACACACAAAGAACTTAAACACACACACCGAGTGGTCCACTTCTCTGAGGCTGCAGGTCACCTGGATGGGGGGATGCCAGCTTGCAGAGACGCCAAACAAAACATAGGAGTTAAGAGGCCTCCCAGCCATGTGATTTTGATGAATGGAGGTTTACTGTAACACTTTGTGAAATTACAGGTGGATCGTCCTGCTGCACATCTCTGAACAGAGGGTCAATGCTGTAAGTAGAAGTAATATTTAACCTCATCTGTACAGCAGTTTCAAATGGTAGAAGTTTCCCACAGAAACAGATCTAGCATCAGCTTTACTCTCTTTATCTAAACTTTGCTGACCTCATAAGGGTTTGTTTTGGCTTCACTGTTGGAATGTAGTTGTTTAGAACTAAGATAAACTTACATCCATCAACTGTGGAATTTCTGCCTTGACCTCAAGTCCACCTGTTTCAGTCAGAGTGATTATGCGGTGTGTCAGTAGTTTGGTCTGTCCTCGTCCGTGTTCAGTATTGCACACTGTGAACCCCCCCCCCCCCCCCACATGGTGCCGTACAAGGTTTGTAGTGGAGGGTAAACTATGTTAATTTTGCTAGGACTGTCTGGGAGTGTTCTGAGTGGGGAGGGGAAAACGGAAAACTAGCTTTTATTTGCAGAGAGGTTTGGAACTCACTTTCTCATTGGTTAATTAACTAATTTACTGCCTGGTCACCAGGCAGGCCAAAACTATTCCGCCAAAACAGGCAGAGATTTCAGGCAGTCTTATCAAACAGCTCTTACACGAAAAGGGCATTATCATAATTTTCACAATTGTACAGTATATAGTTGTACACTATAGTATAGTATAGTGTGGAAATATAAAACACAGGAAAAATCAAATTTTTCTCTGCATTGTTTTAGTCACAGCATGATACACACATCCACATGCAATGCAATCGTGACGTCCAGTTTCGAAACTCCCGTTGTTTAGAACGTACGTTAGTTCACAGCTCAGCTGTTTTTCCGACAGGAAAATATTGCCCCTACTGTACTTAAGACAAGTAAGTGTTGTTTGCATTAGCGTTTATGTCACCGCCCACTGGGCACAGATGTCAATGCAACGTGTATTCCATGTTGGTTCAACATCATTTCATTGGAATGACTTGGAAACAACATTGATTCAACCAGTGTGTTCCCAGTGAGCTGCTGCTCGTGATTTTCACTGGCATCCAACATTTACCTACCTATTTTTGTACCCCTAGCTAACATCCTGGTACTGACAGTTTTTGGGGAATATTGATCTAGGGCAATATAATCTGAATGGAATTCCCCTACGCCCTCAACATTTGTATGGTTGCACTCCGTGTAAACAAAACCAAAACCCCCGTCCTCTACAGACTTGGTCCACATCCACGGTATTAAAATCATTAATGAATTAAACTGTTAAATGTGAGTCTGGTTTAAGAGTTCACACAGGGATTGAAGCTCTGTTTTATTGCCAAATGTGTAGTGGGGAGCCCTTCCTGCCTAATAACATAAAAATCCAAATATTTAGGAACCCTAAAAAAAACATTGCTCGGTGTTTGTGCAACTGGCTTTCAACACAAGCTACGAAGAAGGAGACAGAAAGCAGTTAGTTGATTAAAAAACAACACACAGGCTGTGAAATACCTTTCTCACACAGAAACCTTCAAACGCACTGACAACACAAGCACATACGGTATATACTTTTTACTTTCTTGTGGGTCTATGAAGGATGGCCTAGTTTGATGAACACGACCGTGTGTAGCCCACACAACTTGTGTTTGACACTATGGTTGAAAGTAGTCAAAGCAAATCGATGAAATTCAATTTGCATCTTTAGGGTCTTCTGTCATAAAACATGCAAAGTTTCACAGTTCACACTAAGGATTGGGCACCGATTTATGGAAATCAGTAGCATTTTTTCCATTTGATATCAAAATCATGTCGAAATATATATCGGAAACACTTTTTACCTCAGATTACCCCACTTGCAATGTTTGAAATCAACAACATTGCAATTGTGTAAATGTTCACTTTTCTGTTAGCTTCCATGTCTCTGTGAAGTCCAGACAACTGGTTGCCCATTAGGCCAGATGTGAATGATCTGGGAGCCTAAAACCTACCCAACAAGTTTGAATACAATGGGAAGCCCATCTACTGTTGATGCCCCATCAGCAGGCAATGAAGTATGCTGAGTTGAGAGTCTATTGAAAAGGTCTGTGAGAGGGTTTTGTGCATGCAGGAACAGTCATGCATGCTTTATACATAATAGTGTAGGTTAAAAGGAAGGTGAAACCGTATTATGCCTTGCTCATATCAATATCATGTTGAATTATCCATGTTGGTGCCCATCACTAGTCTGTCCCTCTAACTGATCTCTTAAATGCCTCATTGGTCAATCTTCATGGCTGTCATAGTGTGGCAATGCCTCATTGATCAATCTTCATGGCTGTCACAGTGTGGCAACGTCTCATTGGTCAATCTTCATGGCTGTCACAGTGTGGCAACGTCTCATTGATCTGTGTGTGTGTGATATGTGTTTTTCAGGGAGAGACGCTGGGCACGTGTGACGGCAGAGACTGCTCAGTGTGCAGCTGTCTCCCCGCCAAGGGAGCCCGGGTACGACTTTTCAATTCTCACCTCGCTCCACCGGACCCCCCACAGTTCACCACTGCAACCATGACCCCAAAGCCCAAGGAACCTCACAGACAGACCTGAGTCCGACATTCTAGTGTTTTATACAGAGACCACTTTGAGCTAGTGCTCAGACATGTACAGTAGCCTATTATGTATGATACGGTGGTACAAATGAATGTATAGGTTTGATGAGAAACTCGATAAGAAAGTGATGTCTGCACACTGTTTGTAAATACAAGACGTGTAAAGGAATGACTAGAAGCTGCAGATGAATTGATAGATTTACCTGGTGGAAAGGGAAAAGGGTAATATTGTGCTCAGTGCAGTAGCAGGGATTCAACACATTTTCAGCTTACATTTTACATTTTAGTCATTTAGCAGACGCTCTTATCCAGAGCGACTTACAGTAGAGTGCATACATTTTATTACATTTTTACATACTGAGACAAGGATATCCCTACCGGCCAAGAGCAGACGCTCTTATCCAGAGCGACTTACAGTAGAGTGCATACATTTTATTACATTTTTTTTACATACTGAGACAAGGATATCCATTCCGGCCAAACCCTCCCTACCGGCCAAACCCTCCCTAACCCGGACGACGCTATGCCAATTGTGCGTCGCCCCACGGATCTCCCGGTTGCGGCCGGCTGCGACAGAGCCTGGGCGCGAACCCAGCCCAGCCTGGGCGCGAACCCAGAGACTCTGGTGGCGCAGCTAGCACTGCGATGCAGTGCCCTAGACAGTATGTACATGTCCTTGTTTTCCAGACCTGAATTCTTGTGTTAGTTCTCATAGCTAAGGCCTAGGCTTTAGCTCAACGGGCTAATGGGATATTGAGGACTACTACATCCAGATCAGAAGTGTGTGCTGTGTAAATCACATTGTTACTACTTGAGCTCTCTTTTCCTCTCCAGGGGGCCCCAGGGAAGCTGGGGGAGCAGGGGCCACAGGGCCCAGATGGTATCAGGGGCTCCGCAGGGCCTCACGGAGAGAAGGGGAGGAGGGGCTTCGAGGGACCACCTGGGCTAGATGGAAAAAAAGGGGAAAGGGTGAGTGTCTGGGTGTGACTTTGTTTGTGTGTTGGTCTGTCTTTCTCTTTGTTTGTGTAGTTGTCTTTCTATGTTGTCTCTGTCTCTGCCTGTCTTACCTTGGGTTGATGTGACTTCACTTGATGAGTGCGGCTATATCAGTGTATAAGAGACAGATATGCAGAGTGAGTCTGTCTGTATGAGAAACAGATATGCAGAGTGAGAGTCTGTCTGTATGAGAAACAGATATGCAGAGTGAGAGTCTGTCTGTATGAGAAACAGATATGCAGAGTGCGAGTCTGTCTGTATGAGAAACAGATATGCAGAGTGAGAGTTTGTCTGTATGAGAGACAGATATGCAGAGTGAGAGTCTGTCTGTATGAGAGACAGATATGCAGAGTGAGATTCTGTCTGTATGAGAGACAGATATGCAGAGTGAGAGTCTGTCTGTATGAGAGACAGATATGCAGAGTGAGAGTCTGTCTGTATGAGAGACAGATATGCAGAGTGAGAGTCTGTCTGTATGAGAGACAGATATGCAGAGTGAGAGTCTGTCTGTATGAGAGACAGATATGCAGAGTGAGAGTCTGTCTGTATGAGAAACAGATATGCAGAGTGAGAGTCTGTCTGTATGAGAAACAGATATGCAGAGTGCGAGTCTGTCTGTATGAGAAACAGATATGCAGAGTGAGAGTCTGTCTGTATGAGAGACAGATATGCAGAGTGAGAGTCTGTCTGTATGAGAAACAGATATGCAGAGTGCGAGTCTGTCTGTATGAGAAACAGATATGCAGAGTGAGAGTCTGTCTGTCTGTATGAGAGACAGATATGCAGAGTGAGAGTCTGTTCTCTACCTGTTTTTAACAGTGGACAGTTTGATGCCACCTTGTTTTGTATTTCAGGGTCAGACTGGCCACCCAGGATTTCCTGGTATCCATGGTGTCAATGTAAGTAAATCACCATCGGCATCCTCATAATTTGTCATCTGAGTATTTTATTATTATCACATATATATATGGGAGATTAGAAGAGAAGAGAGCATGAAGAGAGCATGCCTCGAAGGTTTCCTAAAACAACATAGATACACACAGTGGATATTTGTACAGTTGAGGCAACACACACACACCCATGTAAACACACACTAGCACACGCTAGTTCACACACACAGGCCCAGTCCTGGCCGTTCTGTTTGCCTAACGAGACAGAAACAATTGCAGTCCTCCCCCACAAATCTACAGTAGTGTAGCCTGCAGTGCCGTTCTGCAATGGAATTGTATATTTTTTTTCCTTGCGCAGATGGTCAGGGGACTGGAAGATATAAAACATTATTTGTAGACTGCAAACTGACCACAAGAAGCTCAAACAGATATAATATTTGATTAAAACATAATCATTTCAAACCTTGCTTACATTGGTATACAATCACATATATCTGTGGGAATACCTTGGAACAGATTTCCAAAATTAAAATCACTTGGAGCTGATTTGCTGGTCTTTTATGTCCAATAATAATAATAATAATAGTAATAATAATAATAATAATTATATACAGTACCAGTCAAACGTTTGGACACACCTACTCATTCATCGTTTTTCTTTATTTGTACTATTTTCAAAAAAATAGTGAAGACATCAAAACTATGAAATAACACATATGGAATCATGTAGTAACCAAAACGGTGTTGAACAAATCAAAATATTTTTGATATTTGAGATTCTTCAAAGCAGCCACCCTTTGCCTTGATGACAGCTTTGCACACTCTTGGCATTCTCTCAACCAGCTTCATGAGGAATGATTTTCCAACAGTCTTGAAGGAGTTGCCACATATGCTGAGCACTTGTTGGATGCTTTTCCTTCACTCTGCAGTCCAACTCATTCCAAACCATCTCAATTGGTTTGAGATTGGGTGATTGTGGAGGCCAGGTCATCTGTTGCAGCACTCCATCACTCTCCTTCTTGGTCAAATAGCCCTTACACAGCCTGAAGATGTGTTGGGTCATTGTTCTGTTAAAAAACAATTGATAATCCCACTAAGCGCAAACCAAATGGGATGGAGTATTGCTGCAGAATGCTGTGGTAGCCATGCTGGTTAAGTGTGCCTTGAATTTTAAATAAATCACTGACAGTGTTACCAGCAAAGCACCATAACACCTCCTCCTCCATGCTTCACGGTGGGAACCACATATGCAGAGATCATCCGTTCAGCTACTCTGCGTCTAACAAAGACATGGCGGTTGGAACCCAAAATCTCCAATTTGGACTCACCAGACAAAAGGACAGATTTCCACAGGTCAAATGTTCATTGCTATCCTTTAGTAGTGGTTTCTTTGCAGCAATTCGACCATGAAGGCCTGATTCACGCAGTCTCCTCTGAACATTCTCTGCAGCAGAGGTAACTCTGGGTCTTCCATTCCTGTGGCAGTCCTCATGAGAGCCAGTTTCATCATAGCGCTTGATGGTTTTTCAACTGCACTTGAAGAAACTTTCAAAGTTCTTGACATGTTCCGTATTGACTGACCTTCATGTCTTGAAGTAATGATGGACTGTCGTTTCTCTTTGCTTATTTGAGCTGTTCTTGCCATAATATGGACTTTGTCTTTTACAAAATACGACTATCTTCTGTATACCACCCCTACCTTGTCACAACACAACTGATTGTGAAAAACCCTGAATGAGTAAAGTGTTTCCCTTTTTGACTGGCACTGTGTGTATGTGTTTGTATGTAATATATATATATTACTGTATATACGATCAAACGTTTGGACACACCTACTCATTCCTGTTACGTCCGTTGTTGGAATGAGACCAAGGTGCAGCGTGGTAGGCGAACATCTTACTTTTATTTAAAATGAACACCAAAAACCAACAAAATACAAAACGAACGTAAAGTTCTGCAGGCTATACAGCAACTCTACAAAAACAAGATCCTACAACTGAAGGTGGGAAAAAGGGCTGCCTAAGTATGATCCCCAATCAGAGACAACGATAGTCAGCTGCCTCTGATTGGGAACCATACCCGGCCAACAAAGAAATAGACAAACTAGAATGCCCACCCAAATCACACCCTGACCTAACTAAATAGAGAAATAAAAAGGCTCTCTAAGGTCAGGGCGTGACAATTCCAGAGTTTTTCTTTATTTTTAACTTTTTTCTACATTGTACATTGTGTATATTTTTTGGGGTGTGTATGGAAAACTGGTGGCCCGTGCGCCAACAAAATGTGGCGCAAGGGCCGCTAGTTGGGGAACCCTACTCTATTACTTGTAACCATTTATAAGCCCTTATTACATCTTATTATAAGGCTTATTTACAATTAGCATTTTAGCAATTTAGCAGATGCTCTTATCCAGAGGGAGTGCATACATTTTTGTACTTTTCGTACTTATATGTTATATTGGTTATAAGTATTAAAGTAACTGTTCAGTGAAAATCTAACTTTTTAAAAGTTCATATTCTGGCAACTCATAATGTTGACTTGTCCTATATTTTAAAAGCATAAAACACATTTTTTTTTAAAAACACCTCAAACTTGTATCTCAAACAGATTTGGTATTTCCTCATAGAACACGCTGGCCAATCAGCGGTCTACTCTCATGAATTTTTTTTAATGACCGGTATACGCCCACACCATTCTGTTGTTGAAGTATACCCACACCATTCCAACACAGAGAAAAGCTTATTTTTAACATACTTAATTGAAACGTTTTGGAACGAAAGGTATTTCACTCATATTGTATTATAGGTTAACTATAGGTCATATTTCATAGAGATCTGTAAACACTGGAAAGTTACTTTAAATCGTCCAGAAAGGCTGTGATTGATATTAGAGTTTACTGAACTCTTATGGCCTTTTAGTGGTTACATATTTATGAAATATATTACAACTAAAAGGCCAGCTAACCCTAGTAAAGAACATTAAAAAGACACATGTTTTTATTTATAAAGAGAAAATGAAACAGACTTCATGTAATGAAGTTACTAATAAACATTTCTAGCGCATTTCTAGCGCTTATACATTTCTAGCGCTTATACACAACATGGCGGCGTGGTGTTCATGGTGTTTACAGGGTGTACTCTGAGTATCTTTCCATAACTGTGTGGTTCTCGGGCCTGTCGATGTGTGGTTTCAGGGTCACGTTGGTGCTGGGGGGAATCCTGGTCTGCTGGGGCTAGACGGCTGTAACGGGACCAGGGGACAGATGGGGATCCCCGGTGTTCATGGCACGGACGGATTCTCTGGACCCAGGGTGAGGGGACTCCTATTAGTAACCACACCTCCAGTCTGGAGATAGGGTAGACATGATATGGTCTACCTTCACCCAACTCCAGTCTAGAGATAGGGTAGACATGATATGGTCTTTACCTTCACCCACCTCCAGTCTGGAGATAGGGTAAACATGATATGGTCTTTACCTTCACCCACCTCCAGTCTGGAGATAGGGTAAACATGATATGGTCTTTACCTTCACCCACCTCCAGTCTAGAGATAGGGTAGGCATCATATGGTCTACCTTCACCCACCTCCAGTCTAGAGATAGGGTAGACATGATATGGTCTTTACCTTCACCCACCTCCAGTCTGGAGATAGGGTACACATGATATGGTCTTTACCTTCACCCACCTCCAGTCTGGAGATAGGGTAAACATGATATGGTCTTTACCTTCACCCACCTCCAGTCTAGAGATAGGGTAGGCATCATATGGTCTACCTTCACCCACCTCCAGTCTAGAGATAGGGTAGACATGATATGGTCTTTACCTTCACCCACCTCCAGTCTGGAGATAGGGTACACATGATATGGTCTTTACCTTCACCCACCTCCAGTCTAGAGATAGGGTAGACATGATATGGTCTTTACCTTCACCCAACTCCCTTTGAAGCCCTTCACCCCTCAATTGTTCCCGAACAAGAGAAATACCATAGAATAGAATATAACTTCATGATGTATGTACAGCATGTGAATGTCGTGTTTCCTTCATGTAGCTAGCTAACATTCTGACAGGAGTCTCATACACTGTGGAAGACATTGACAGGTTTCATTTACACATCTTGTGTGTCAGGGGATGGAGTCGCACAAGCAGAATGCTTTATCAGCTAAATTGTTTTGACTTTCCTTCAGGGATATCTCCTAACCTATCGTTTTGACTTTCCTTCAGGGATATCTCCAAATCTATCGTTTTGACTTTCCTTCAGGGATATCTCCAAACCTATCGTTTTGACTTTCCTTCAGGGATATCTCCAAACCTATCGTTTTGACTTTCCTTCAGGGATATCTCCTAACCTATCGTTTAGACTTTCCTTCAGGGATATCTCCAAACCTATCGTTTTGACTTTCCTTCAGGGATATCTCCTAACCTATCGTTTAGACTTTCCTTCAGGGATATCTCCAAACCTATCGTTTAGACTTTCCTTCAGGGATATCTCCAAACCTATCGTTTAGACTTTCCTTCAGGGATATCTCCAAACCTATCGTTTTGACTTTCCTTCAGGGATATCTCCTAATCTATCGTTTAGACTTTCCTTCAGGGATATCTCCTAACCTATCGTTTTGACTTTCCTTCAGGGATATCTCCTAACCTATCGTTTAGACTTTCCTTCAGGGATATCTCCAAACCTATCGTTTAGACTTTCCTTCAGGGATATCTCCAAACCTATCGTTTTGACTTTCCTTCAGGGATATCTCCTAATCTATCGTTTAGACTTTCCTTCAGGGATATCTCCTAACCTATCGTTTAGACTTTCCTTCAGGGATATCTCCTAACCTATCGTTTTGACTTTCCTTCAGGGATATTTCGGTCCCAAAGGAACAAAAGGGGAGCCTGTCTACGATGTATCTGTACCTGGCCTTCCTGTGAGTAATCTTTGCTGTGTGTGTGTGTGTGTCTGTGTACAGATATGTGCGTTATATTACACAAACTTTGACTTGTTGCTATTTGACAGGGCGACCCTGGGCCTCCTGGAAGATCTGTAAGTGTTTCATCGTTTTCACTATCACACTCTTAGAACACCACCCGTAAACACGTTACCACAGTGACGGGGGTCTACAGCTACGGCAGCTTTGAACTCCAGAGATGGGAGAAGATGACAGGTACAGTGTCTTCAAAGTATTCACACCCCTTGACTTTTTCCACATTTTACTGTGTTACTTGCTTGAATTTAAAATTTGATTAAATTGAGATTTTTATGTCACTGATCTACAAAATACCCCATAATGTCAAAGTGGAATTACGTTTTTAGAAATGTTTACATATTAATAAAAAATGTAAAACTGAAATGTCTTGAGTCGATAAGTATTCAACCCTTCTGTTATGACAAGCCAAAATAAGTTCAGGAGTGAAAATGTGGTTAACAAGTCACGTAATAAGTTGCATGGACTCAACTTGTGTGCAATAATAGTGTTTAACATGATGTTTAAGTGAATACCCCATCTCTGTACCCCACACATACAATTAAGGTCCCTAAATTGAGCAGTGAATTTCAAGCACAGATTCAAGCACAAAGACCAGGGAGGTTTTCCTATGGGTCGCACAGAATGCACCTATTGGTACATGGGTAAAAAAAAAAAAAAAAGCAGACATTGAATGTCCCTTTGAGCATGGTGAAGTTATTATTTTTACACTTTGGATGGTGTATCAATACACCCAGTCACTACAAAGATACAGGCACCCATTCTTACTCCGTTGCCGGAGAGGAAGGAAACTGCTCAGGGATTTCACCATGACACCAATGGGGATTTTAAAAACAGTTACAGAGTTGAATGGCTGTGATAGGAGATAACTGAGGATGGATCAACAACATTGTAGTTACTCCACAATACTAACCTAAATGACAGAGTGAAAAGAAGGAAGCCTGTACAGAATAACAATATTCCAAAACACGCATCCTGTTTGCAATAAGACATTCACCTTTCAGTAGGACAATAACCTAGAACACAAGGTCAAATACTGTATACAGTGGAGTTGCTTACCTAGACAACATTGAATGTAACTGAGTGGCCAAGTTACAGTTTTGACTTGAAAATATATGGCAAGACTTGAAAATGATTGTCTAGCAATGATCAACAACCAACTTGACAATTTCTTAAAATAATAATGTGCAAATATTGTACAATCCAGGTGTGTAAAGCTCTTAGGGATTTACCCAGAAAGAATCACAGCTGTAATCACTGCCAAAGGTGATTCTAACATGTATTGACTCAGGGGGTTAAATACTTATATAATCAAGATATATTAGTGTTCTATTTTCTATTAATTAAAAAAATATTGCATTTTTCTTCAAATTTGACATTACCCGAGTATGTTGTGTAGATGGTTGACTAAAAATGACAATTAAATCAATTTTAATCCCACTTTGTAACACAACTAAACGTGGGAAAAAGTCAAGGGGTGTGAATACTTTCTGAAGGCACTGTAGATGTTCAGACATAGTTACTCTGTAAAACTTTGATAGTACTAGTATTTCTCCTCCCCCACTGTAACTCTTCCACCAGGTTGTTTCTGTAAAAGAGAATATGTTCTCAGTCAATTTACATGAGTAAAACAAGGATATAAGTTGTAGTAGCAGTTGTGTTTCACAACATTTAACTCTAACACACTCATGTATTGCCTTTTGACTCATCAATTAGAAGTAAAAAAAAAAACAAATGTATGCCAACAAGATCTGGGTCATGTTCAGTAGGGCACACCGCAGCAAAAAATATTTAGTTAAAGGAAAATGGGTGTTTCTTATTGGACGACAAGTACAGATAGTACCTGTCTGTTTAACATCCCTTCAGAGGGGTTTTCTTCTATTTTGTGCCTAATGAACACGACCCTGTGCTCTGTCATGTTTTTCCTCCAGGGATCACCTGGCCATGCGGGACCCAAGGGTCACACAGGCCCTGCTGGACCTAATGGAAATAATGTGAGCAATAGGGCTTTTTTGTAATCATTGTCTTTACTATTGAATACAGACGATTCTGTGATGTGAAACATGTATATCTTTTGTTTTTGTGTGACCTGTATGTCTTACAGTACTGTATGTAGTTAATGAGATTATATAGTGGTGAACAGTATGTGTATACATGTTAAGCTATGTGTTAAGATATTTCTCTCTCTTTCATCTAGGGTCCAGACGGTCCACCCGGGGCTAGAGGAGGACCAGTGAGTGGGCGCACACACACACACACACACACACACACACACACACACACACACACACACACACACACACACACACACACACACACACACACACACACACACACACACACACACACACACACACACACACACACACACACACACACACACACACACACACACACACACACACACACACACACACACACACACACACACACACACTTACAAACGTGTTTGTGTTTCAGGGTGACACTGGCAGATCACTGCCCGGCATTAAAGGTGATGAGGTAAGTAGCTATGCTAGTGTGTGAGTGTGTGTTTTGCAGGAGTTTGCTGTGTAATCATTTTTACTTATTTTTTTTATTTCACCTTTATTTAACCAGGTAAGCCAGTTGAGAACAAATTCTCATTTACAACTGCGACCTGGCCAAAATAAAGCAAAGCAGTGCGACACAAACAACAACACAGAGTTACACATGGAATAAACAAATGTACAGTCAATAACACAATAGAAACATCTATATACAGTGTGTGCAAATGAGGTAAGATTAGGGAGGTAAGGCAATAAATAGGCCGTAGTGGTGAAGTAATTACAATTTAGCAATTAAACACTGGAGTGATAGATGTGCAGAAGATGAATGTGCAATTAGAGATACTGGGGTGCAAAGGAGCAAGATAAATAAATAAATACAGTATGGGGATGAGGTTAAACACTGGAGTGATAGATTGTAATTACTTTACCACTACGGCCTATTTATTGGATGGGCTATTTACAGATGGGCTATGTACAGGTGCAGTGATCTGTGAGCTGCTCTGACAGCTGGAGCCAGTGGGTTTGGCAAGAATATGAAGCGAGGGCCAGCCAACGAGAGCATACATGGTCGCAGTGGTGGGTAGTATATTGGGCTTTGGTGACAAAACGGATTTCACTGTGATAGACTGCATCCAATTTGCTGAGTAGAGTGTTGGAGGCTATTTTGGAAATTACATCGCCGAAGTCAAGGATCGGTAGAATAGTCAGTTTTACGAGGATATGTTTGGCAGTATGAGTGAAGGATGCTTTGTTACGAAATAGGAAGCTGATTCTAGATTTAATTTTGGATTGGAGATGCTAAATGTGAGTCTGGAAGGAGAGTTTACAGTCTAACCAGACACCTAGGTATTTGTAGTTGTCCACATATTCTATGTCAGAACCGTCCAGAGTAGTGATGCTGGACGGGCGGGCAGGTGCGGGCAGCGATCGGTTGAAGAGCGTGCATTTAGTTTTACTTGCATTTAAGAGCAGTTGGAAGCCATGGAAGGAGAGTTGTATGGTATTGAAGCTCGTCTGGAGGTTTGTTAACAGTGTCCAAGGAAGGGCCAGAAGTATACAGAATGGTGTCGTCTGCGTAGAGGTGGATCAGAGAATCACCAGCAGCAAGAGCAACATCATTGATGTATACAGAGAAAAGAGTCAGCCTGAGAATTGAACCCTGTGGCACCCCCATAGAGACTGCCAGAGGTCCGGACAACAGGCCCTCCGATTTGACACACTGAACTCTGTCTGAGAAGTAGTTGATGAACCAGGCGAGGCAGTCATTTGAGAAACCAAAGCTGTTGAGTCTGCCGATAAGAATGTGGTGATTGACAGAGTCGAAAGCCTTGACCAGGTTGACGAGTACGGCTGCACAGTATTGCCTTTTATCGATGGTGGTTATGATATCGTTTAGGACCTTAAGCGTGGCTGAGGTGCACCCATGATCAGCTCGGAAACCAGATTGCATAGCGGATAAGGTACGGTGGGATTCGAAATGGTCGGTGATCTGTTTGTTAACTTGGCTTTCGAAGACCTTTAGAAAGGCAATGTAGGATAAATATAGGTCTGTAACAGTTTGGATCTAGAGTGTCTCCTCCTTTGAAGAGGGGGATGACCATGGCAGCTTTCCAATCTTTGGGGATCTCAGACGATACGAGAGGTTGAACAGACTAGTAATAGGGGTTGCAACAATTTGCGGCGGATAATTTTAGAAAGAGAGGGTCCAGATTGTCTAGCCCAGCTGGTTTGTAGTGGTCCAGATTTTGCAGCACTCTCAGAACATCAGCTATCTGTATTTGGGTGAAGGAGAAATGGGGGAGGCTTGGGCAAGTTGCTGTGGGGGGTGCAGAGCTGTGACCGGGGTAGGGGTAGCCAGGTGGAATGCATGGCCAGCCGTAGAAAAATGCTTATTGAAATTCACAATTATCGTGGATTTATCGGTGGTGACAGTGTTTCCTAGCCTCAGTGCAGTGGGCAGCTGGGAGGAGGTGCTCTTATTCTCCATGGACTTTACAGTGTCCCAGAACTTTTTGGAGTTTGTGCTACAGGATGCGAATTTCTGTTTGAAAAAGCTAGCCTTTGCTTTCCTAATCATCTCCGTCTCTCCATGCCAACATGGATAATATTATCGCTCTACTCCTCCTGCTGTCTCTCAGGGGGACCAGGGTCAACCAGGGCCTCCGGGGCCTGAGGAGATCGTCGAGCCTCCAGACCTTTTCTACCCCAAAGGAGGCAAGGTACCCTACATAGCGCGACTACCTCTATGGGAACATTATGGACTTTCTCTGTACTTCATAGTGCAAGGAAACACGTGGACTATATGTCTACCAAGGGTTGTAACAATTGATGCTAAACCATCAGTGGGAACCAAGAAATTTAATTTTATAGTTTGGAGCATTAGGACTCAAAATATAGACTGCAATATTCTTCTTGAAGTCCAAAGCAATGAATGAGTTAACCCATAATTGGCTTGCTGTAACAGAGTTGGCTTTCGTCGACCACGATTAACTCTGATGTTGTTTTTGTCTGTTTAAGGGGGATAAAGGGGTTCCTGGACCATGTGGACCCAGAGGCATAACTGTGAGTTTGTGTGTGCATGCTCGTGTGTGTGTGTGGTTTGTGCGTTTGTGCGTTTGCGTATTACATGTGTTTGAACTATAACTCTCCTTACAGGGAGAAAAATCCTATGAAGGACTCAAGGGAGAAACTGGAATCCGTGGCTTTCCTGGTCCTCGGGTAGGAACACTGTACTGTTGTGATCTGATGTCATAAAGCCGTCCTCCTGGTCCTCAGGTAGGAACACTGTACTGTTGTGATCTGATGTCATAAAGCCGTCCTCCTGGTCCTCGGGTAGGAACACTGTACTGTTGTGATTTGATGTCATAAAGCCGTCCTCCTGGTCCTCGGGTAGGAACACTGTACTATTGTGATCTGATGTCATAAAGCCGTTCTCCTGGTCCTCGGGTTGGAACACTGTACTGTTGTGATTTGATGTCATAAAGCCGTCCTCCTGGTCCTCGGGTAGGAACACTGTACTGTTGTGATTTGATGTCATAAAGCCGTCCTGGTCCTCGGGTAGGAACACTATACTGTTGTGATCTGATGTCATAAAGCCGTCCTCCTGGTCCTCGGGTAGGAACACTGTACTGTTGTGATCTGATGTCATAAAGCCGTCCTCCTGGTCCTCGGGTAGGAACACTGTACTGTTGTGATTTGATGTCATAAAGCCGTCCTCCTGGTCCTCGGGTAGGAACACTGTACTGTTGTGATCTGATGTCATAAAGCCGTCCTGGTCCTCGAGGTAGGAACACTGTACTGTTGTGATTTGATGTCATAAAGCCGTCCTCCTGGTCCTCGGGTAGGAACACTGTACTGTTGTGATTTGATGTCATAAAGCCGTCCTCCTTGTTATTATGTAGTCATCTGTTGTTGTCTTCCATATTACTTGATTAGTTGTCATTTTTTAAATTTTTTGTCTCTTATCTTCTCTGTCCAAGGGTTACATTGGAGCTGCCGGCCTGCCTGGAACGCCTGGACCACAGGTGGGACTTCTCCATCCCCTTAGTTTAGTCTCGTCAATGTTGTGTGGAATAATTACTCTCCAAAATATTGCTTTGCTATGTTTAACTACCAATGGATCTGCAGTGATATTGCATGAAAGGCATCTGAAGGAAACTGATTTGATTTAGTTTACTATAGTTTGGTCTGTTGTCAGATTTTAAATACATTTATTTTAGGAAACTAAAGGAGGAGAAGGAATTGTAATTTTAACGAGAATACATTTATTTTCACTTTATTCAGATAGGCACAGTAGGCAACGAGAGGGGAGACAGTGAGGGATGAAGCTGTAGAGTAGCGATGGAATTAGGATTTGTAACGAGCTGAGGGTGTAGTACAAGTGCTGCAAGTGGCGACATTGCAGGCTAGACCAGGCTCAGGCACAGGAATTGTAGTTTTGATGTGAATGTCTAAATATTGTCCTTTCTGTGAATGTTGACTTCTATACTGTATGCTATTAATGTAGTTGTTCTCCTTTCATTCAGGGCTATCCTGGAGACCAAGGGTTTCCTGGTCTGATCGGCAGGACAGGACCAACGGTGAGCTGAACCCAGAACCAGCAGGTTGGGCTTGACCAGAACCAGACAGTATCTGTCTATTATCAGCCAGCTGGGCTCAACCAGAACCAGACAGTATCTGTCTATTATCAGCAGGTTGGGCTCAACCAGAACCAGACAGTATCTGTCTATTATCAGCCAGCTGGGCTCAACCAGAACCAGACAGTATCTGTCTATTATCAGCCAGCTGGGCTCAACCAGAACCAGACAGTATCTGTGTATTATCAGCAGGTTGTGCTCAACCAGAACCAGACAGTATCTGTCTATTATCAGCCAGCTGGGCTCAACCAGAACCAGACAGTATCTGTGTATTATCAGTAGGTTGTGCTCAACCAGAACCAGACAGTATCTGTCTATTATCAGCAGGTTGGGCTCAATCAGAACCAGACAGTATCTGTCTATTATCAGCCAGCTGGGCTCAACCAGAACCAGACAGTATCTGTCTATTATCAGCAGGTTGGGCTCAACCAGAACCAGACAGTATCTGTCTATTATCAGCCAGCTGGGCTCAACCAGAACCAGACAGTATCTGTCTATTATCAGCAGGTTGGGCTCAACCAGAACCAGACAGTATCTGTGTATTATCAGTAGGTTGGGTGGGCTCAACTCGATTATTTCAGTTGGCCCAGAAAGGGACAAATTCTGGAGATACTGTATTTTATTACCCAGGCTTTATAGCTTTCAGTATTCAGATTTAATTGTGGAGTGAGCTCTATGGGTGTGACTTCTTTAAAATTAATTTCAATTTGAGTCCATGAACACCCACCAACTATAATAACTCTTATCAAGTAGTGTCAAGTGTTGAGGCAACAGAACACATTTAATCCACATAATAATTAAAATTTCCTGTAGCTGCAGAATTATTTTCCTGCTGTAGCAAACTGGCTCAAATTAATATCCTACATCTGTATAGATTTTCTTGCCATCTTGGTTTGGGTCTGTACTTTGTCTGCCCTCTTGTGGCTGAATGCTGAAACAACAGACAAAACCAGAAAGCGGATACATCAGGATCCATCATCTAAACTTACATTTACATTTAAGTCATTTAGCAGACGCTCTTATCCAGAGCGACTTACAAATTGGTGCATTCACCTTATGATATCCAGTGGAACAACCACTTTACAATAGTGCATCTAACTTGGCACATAAACAAAGCCTGGTTTGTGGCCACTGTAACCAAGCCAGAAACTCAACAGCTTTTCTTAAATGGGGTGTTTTATGGTTCAATAAATAAATTAAGGTTACATTTATATGAGATTTAAAAAAATATATATATATATATATTACCAGTCAAAAGGTTGAACACACCTACTCATTCCAGGGTTCTTCTTTATTTTTACTATTTTCTACATTGTAGAATAATAGTGAAGACCTCAAAACTATGAAATAACACATACGGAATCATGTAGTAACCAAAATATATTTTAGATTCTTCAAATTAGCCACCCTTTGCCATGATGACAGCTTTACACACTCTTGGCATTCTCTCAACCAGCTTCACCTAGTCACCTGGAATTTCAATTAACAGGTGTGCCTTGTTAAAAGTTAATTTCTGGAATTTCATTCCTTAATGCGTTTGAGCCAAATAGTTGTGTTGTGACAAGGTAGGGGTGGTATACAGAAGATAGCCGTATTTGGTAAAAGACCAAGTCCATATTATGGCAAGAACAGCTAAAATAAGAAAAGAGAAATGACAGTCCATCATTACTTTAATACATGAAGGTCAGTCGATCCAGAATATTTCAAGAACTTTTAAAGTTTCTTCAAGTGCAGTCGCAAAAACCGTCAAGCGCCCTGATGAAACTGGCTCTCATGAGGACCGCCACAGGAAAGGGAGAGCCAGAGTTACCTCTGCTGCAGAGGATAAGTTACCAGCCTCAGAAATTGCAGTCCAAATACAGTGCCTTGCAAAAGTATTCATCCCCCTTGGCGTTTTTCCTATCTTGTTGCATTACAACCTGTAATTTGGATTTCATGTAATGGACATACACAAAATAGTCCAAATTGGTGAATTGAAATGAAAAAAATAACTAACGGAAAAGTGGTGCGTGCATATGTATTCACCCCTTTTGCTATGAAGCCCCTAAATAAGATCTGGTGCAACCAATTACCTTCAGAAGTCTCATAATTAGTCAAAGTCTACCTGTGTGCAATCTAAGTGTCACATGATCTCAGTGTATATACAGTGGGGAGAACAAGTATTTGATACACTGCCGATTTTGCAGGTTTTCCTACTTACAAAGCATGTAGAGGTCTGTAATTTCTATCATGGGTACACTTCAACTATGAGAGACGGAATCTAAAACAAAAATCCAGAAAATCACATTGTATGATTTTTAAGTAATTAATTTGCATTTTATTGCATGACATAAGTATTTGATACATCAGAAAAGCAGATCTTAATATTTGGTACAGAAACCTTTGTTTGCAATTACAGAGATCATACGTTTCCTGTAGTTCTTGACCAGGTTTGCACACACTGCAGCAGGGATTTTGGCCCACTCCTCCATACAGATCTTCTCCAGATCCTTCAGGTTTCGGGGCTGTCGCTGGGCAATACGGACTTTCAGCTCCCTCCAAAGATTTTCTATTGGGTTCAGGTCTGGAGACTGGCTAGGCCACTCCAGGACCTTGAGATGCTTCTTACGGCGCCACTCCTTAGTTGCCCTGGCTGTGTGTTTCGGGTCGTTGTCATGCTGGAAGACCCAGCCACGACCCATCTTCAATGCTCTTACTGAGGGAAGGAGGTTGTTGGCCAAGATCTCGCGATACATGGCCCCATCCATCCTCCCCTCAATACGGTGCAGTCATCCTGTACCCTTTGCAGAAAAGCATCCCCAAAGAATGATGTTTCCACCTCCATGCTTCACGGTTGGGATGGTGTTCTTGGGGTTGTACTCATCCTTCTTCTTCCTCCAAACACGGCGAGTGGAGTTTAGACCAAAAAGCTCTATTTTTGTCTCATCAGACCACATGACCTTCTCCCATTCCTCCTCTGGATCATCCAGATGGTCATTGGCAAACTTCAGACGGGCCTGGACATGCGCTGGCTTGAGCAGGTGGACCTTGCGTGCGCTGCAGGATTTTAATCCATGACGGTGTAGTGTGTTACTAATGGTTTTCTTTGAGACTGTGGTCCCAGCTCTCTCCAGGTCATTGACCAGGTCCTGCCGTGTAGTTCTGGGCTGATAACTCACCTTCCTCATGATCATTGATGCCCCACGAGGTGAGATCTTGCATGGAGCCCCAGACCGAGGGTGATTGACCGTCATCTTGAACTTCTTCCATTTTCTAATAATTGCGCCAACAGTTGTTGCCTTCTCACCAAGCTGCTTGCCTATTGTCCTGTAGCCCATCCCAGCCTGTTGCATGTCTACAATTTTATCCCTGATGTCCTTATACAGCTCTCTGGTCTTGGCCATTGTGGAGAGGTTGGAGTCTGTTTGATTGAGTGTGTGGACAGGTGTCTTTTATACAGGTAACGAGTTCAAACAGGTGCAGTTAATACAGGTAATGAGTGGAGAACAGGAGGGCTTCTTAAAGAAAAACTAACAGGTCTGTGAGAGCCGGAATTCTTACTGGTTGGTAGGTGATCAAATACTTATGTCATGCAATAAAATGCAAATTAATTACTTAAAAATCATACAATGTGATTTTCTGGATTTTTGTTTTAGATTCCGTCTCTCACAGTTGAAGTGTACCTATGATAAAAATTACAGACCTCTACATGCTTTGTAAGTAGGAAAACCTGCAAAATCGGCAGTGTATCAAATACTTGTTCTCCCCACTGTATATACCTGTTCTGAATGGCCCCAGAGTCTGCAACACCACCAAGCAAGCGGCACCACCAAGCAAGCGGCACCATGAAGACCAAGGAGCTCTTCAAACGGGTCAGGGACAAAGTTGTGGAGAAGTACAGATCAGTGTTGGGTTATAAAAAAATATCAGAAACTTTGAACATCCCACGGAGCACCATTAAATCCATTATTAAAAAATGGAAAGAATATGGCACCACAACAAACCTGCCAAGAGCGGGCCGCCCACCAAAACTCACGGACCAGGCAAGGAGGGCATTAATCAGAGAGGCAACAAAGAGACCAAAGATAACACTGAAGGAGCTGCAAAACTCCACAGCGGAGATTGGAGTATCTGTCCATAGAACCACTTTAAGCTGTACATTCCACAGAGCTGGGCTTTACGGAAGAGTGGCCAGAAAAAAGCCATTGCTTAAATAAAAAAATAAGCATTTGGTGTTTGCCAAAAGGCATGTGGGAGACTCCCCAAACATATGGAAGAAGGTACTCTGGTCAGATGAGACTAAAATTGAGCTTTTTGGCCATCAAGGAAAACGCTATGTCTAGCGCAAACCCAACACCTCTCATGCCGCTATATAGCCCAAACCCAAATTGATCCCTAGCCTCTACCCCCTAAACCAAGGGTACTCAGCCACTATTTGAGAAGTTCCGGTCACACAAATGTCCTAGGTGGCAAAGGTCCGGATGGATATTGTCTTTGTCGCCGTAGTAACCAACCTCCACCTCGCGACCCATGCGACACCAAACTGTTCACACCTCTCTTGTGGCGGAATGAACATTTTGCAGTTTTTAAGCAAATTTCCTGCAATTTTCCACATTTTGCCAAATGTGTGTTCATATGATACCTGAGTGACTCAACAAAATAAATGGGGCCCCTGGTAAAGGCCCCTGGTAAACGGGATCTGTTCACGGTAACTACAAAATGTAGATAGCTGGTTAGCCTAACGTACCTAACAGTATCTAGATAACATGGGATAGTTGATCAACTGGACATTTCTGACAGGTTATAAAAAGCGCTCCAAGGTCTGTCATTTTCAAAATGGCACCTTGTCTATTCTACTATTACAATTCTAAACCGCATTACATTGAAAGCCCGACTGGGGTGGGGGTCCGTATTAACCGCGTTCTGGATCCGGAGCCAGACCACAGTCTGAAAAGATTGAATTAGTGTAACCACTATTGCAAAAACTCCACCTAGCCTGTCTGTAGTCAAGGTGGAGCTATTGCCATATCTAATTGCCTACCCAATCTTTTTAGATCTAAATAAGTGTCCAAGGGATCGGGACTAAGCGGTTGATTTGGTATTGTGTATGTTTTGATTCTCTGCTCTGCTTTTCCTGGCTCTTCTCTCCTCTGACAGTGGGACCATCATATCTTTTTTTTAATCCTTATTCTTATCAAACCTACACACTGGTTGGATGAAAAGGACATGGTGTTTTCTCCACATTTTCCTCTGGAATGTCATCTTCTGCTCTCTCAAAGTGTGTTTTCAACTCTCTCCACCCTCTTCCTCTTCACCTCTTCCACTCATCTTAGTTCTGTGAGGAATATTTGACAGGATTCCTGCGTTGCCTCTCTGGCCACGTTCCTATGTCTTGTTTTTTTTTCTTTCTCCCTCAACCCACCTCCCTCAACCCACCTAGCGCTGTCAACAAGGTCCTACAGGCCCTAGTTTTATCACACCTGGACTACGGTCCAGTCGTGTGGTCAGGTGCCACAAAGAGGGACATAGGCAAATTAGAATTAGCTCAGAACAGGGCAGCACGACTGGCCCTTGGATGTACACAGAGAGCCAACATTAATAATATGCATGTCAATCTCTCCTGGTTGAGGGTGGAGGAGATATTGACTGCATCACTACTTGTCTTTGTGAGAGGTATTGACATGTTGAAATCACAGAGCTGTCTGTTTAAGCGTCTAGCGCACAGCTCAGACACCCATACATACCACACAAAACATGCCACCAGGGGTCTCTTCACATTACAGAACAGACTACGGGAAACACACAGTACTACATAGAGCCATGACTACATGGAACTCTATTCCACATCAAGTAACTCAGTCAAGCAGTAAAATCAGATTTATAAAACAGATAAAACTACACTACACACACAGCATTCACACAGCATTCACACAGAACACACACAGCATTCACACAGAACACACACAGCATTCACACAGCACACACACAGCATTCACACAGCACACATACAGCATTCACACAGGCACACACACAGCATTCACACAGCACACATACAGCATTCACACAGCACACACGCAGCATTCACACAGCACACACACAGCATTCACACAGGCACACACACAGCATTCACACAGCATTCACACATGCACACATACAGCATTCACACAGGCACACACACAGCATTCACACAGGCACACACACAGCATTCACACAGCACACATACAGCATTCACAAAAGCACACACGCAGCATTCACACAGCACACACACAGCATTCACACAGCACTCACACATGCACACACACAGCATTCACACAGCATTCACACAGGCACACACACAGCATTCACACAGGCACACACACAGCATTCACACAGCATTCACACATGCACACATACAGCATTCACACAGGCACACACACAGCATTCACACAGGCACACACACAGCATTCACACAGCACACATACAGCATTCACAAAAGCACACACGCAGCATTCACACAGCACACACACAGCATTCACACAGCACTCACACATGCACACACACAGCATTCACACAGCATTCACACAGGCACACACACAGCATTCACACAGGCACACACACAGCATTCACACAGCATTCACACATGCACACATACAGCATTCACACAGGCACACACACAGCATTCACACAGCACACATACAGCATTCACACAGGCACACACACAGCACACACACAGCATTCACACAGCACACACACAGCATTCACACAGCACACACACAGCATTCACACAGGCACACACACAGCATTCACACAGACACACACACAGCATTCACACAGCATTCACACAGGCACACATACAGCATTCACAAACACATGCTAACACATGCACTCTACACACACATACATTTTAATATGATTATTTTGCTGTATTATAAATGTTGTATTGTAGATATGTTATGGTAGAGTAGTGTGTAATAGGGTGTTATGTATTGTTTTATTGGATCCCAGGAAGAGTAGCTGTTGATTGGCAGAAACTAATGGGGATCCGGAATAAAATATCAAAATACAGTAGGGGCAGGAAACGGACAGAGAACTGGGCGAAGTCAAGGCCCACTTTTAACTAGCTAGCGTACAGGGAGGCAAGTTTTAGCATCATCTACTATGTAGATGAGCAAGAGAATTCTGTTTTGGTGTTCTTCATCTAGGACCTAGGGTGACAGATATTTTTTAAAGAGCCCACTCACTTTTTCACAACAGTTTACTGTAAACCAGCCCTTCAACTGCCTCCTTGTGGTTATCATATTCTTGTCTCAGTCATTTTTTTAAATATATTTTGAGTGCTTACTCTAAAAAGGTCATTTTTCAAGTTTATATATATATTGTTTAACAAAAGCAAAACAATGGCGGCATTTGTAATAAGGTCTACTAAACTTAAGGTTGCTCTACTTTCTGTCCCCAAAGCTTTCTCTCCTTGCCAACCCCTTTGTGATGTCATGCCTGTCGCGCCTGTAACTGTGACATCATCGCTAGACATAAAATTGGCTATGGACAAAGATGGACTCAAAAGATGGCCATTGAATTGACATAATAAAACATTTTAGAGAGACTCTTGCATGAACTCTTGTACTCTTCCGTGTACTACACTTCTTTAATTCAGGGCCACAGATCTAGCAACTGGAATTTAAATTAATCTCTTGAATTGAAATCGATGCCAACCCAGATAATGAGTAGCACAGGGAGTGTTTCCTGACCATATGATCTGTCCAGGAAAAACTCCTGGCCATATTTATGAGTGATGATCTCCTATGTTGCCCCGCAGGCCAGTGTAAATGAATGCTTTATTATTATCATTAGGTAATAACCTCTCTCTCTGTATCCTCGCAGGGCTTCCCAGGAGACAAAGGCTTCAGAGGACCGTCGAGCCAAATATACCACAATTACACTGTAGCAGGTTAGAGGACAGCTCAGTTATACGAGGTCCATACTTAAGAACACTAGAAAAAGTTTAAACCTCAAAAACGGCCATTTAAAATCATTGATGTAGTTGCACGTGATACAATGCTACATGTTAGTTGTTCCCATTAGATAACATGTCACATTTAGCCCTATGCTAACCTGACCAGCTGGCAGTGATTTATGTCCGGTAACTAATTCTGTATCGGCCAATTACAAATGTTGACGTATTGTTGTTGGATGTGATCGATCACTTTTCCATTAAAGCATCCTTAACAAAGTCAAACGGCACCATCTACTAGTCAAAGTTACTAAAACGCACAACATTTAAACTGGACGAATAGCTCAGTGTAGCCTGGCTCCTGGTAGTTTTCGCCGTTTGCGGAAAGTTTGAATCCCAGGTGAGATATATATTTTTTCCTTTGAAATGTAGAATTACATTTTATTGTGTTGAGAATAGAAGAGAGAAGTGCAGCCAAAACCTTGTAACTGAACATTACGAACACATTTAATGAGGAACTTATTGTTGGAGACCTTCTTACAGACCGACCCATAAAGTACCAGTCAAAGGTTTGGACACACCTACTCATTCCAGGGTTTTTCTTTATTTTTACTATTTTTTACACTGTGGAATAATAGTGAGGACATCAAAACTCTGAAATAACATATATGGAATCACGTAATAACCAAAAAAGTGTAGATTCTTCAAATAACTACCCTTTGCCTTGATGACAACTTTGTACACCCTTGGCATTCTCTCAATCAGCTTCACCTGGAATGCTTTTACAACAGTCTTGAAGGAGATCCCACATATGCTGAGCACTTGTTGGCTGATTTTCCTTCAGTTTATGGTCCATCACTCTCCCTCTTGGTCAAATAGCCCTTACACAGCTCGAGGTGTGCTGGGTCATTGTCCTGTTGAAAAACAAATGATAGTCCCAATAAGCGCAAACCAGATTGGATGGTGTATCGCTGCAGAATGCTGTGGTAGCCATGCTGGTTAAGTGTGCCTTGAAGTCTAAATAAATCACTGACAGTGTCACCAGCAAAGCACCCCCACACCATCACACCTGCTCCTCCATGCTTCACGGTGGGAACCACACATGTGGAGATCATCTGTTCACCTACTCTGCATCTCATAAAGACATGGCGGTTGGAACCAAAAAGATCACATTTGGACTCATCAGACCAAAGGACAGATTTCCACCGGTCTAATGTCCATTGCTCGTGTTTCTTGGCCCAAGCAAGTCTCTTCTTCTTATTGGTGTCCTTTTAGTAGTGGTTTCTTTGCAGCAATTCAACCATTAAGGCCTGATTTCAAGCAGTCTCTTCTGAACAGTTGATGTTGAGATGTGTCTGTTACTTGAACTCTGTGAAGCATTTATTTGGGCTGCTATTTCTGAGGCTGGTAACTCTAATGAACTTATCCTCTGCAGCAGAGGTAACTCTGGGTCATCCTTTCCTGTGGCGGTCCTCATGAGAGCCAGTTTCATCATAGCGCTTGACTGTTTTTGCGACTTGAGGAAACGTTCAATGTTCTGACCTAAATGTCTTAAAGTAATGATGGACTGTCGTTTCTCTTTGCTTATTTGAGTTGTTCTTGCCATAATATGGACTTGGTCTTTTACCAAACAGGGCTATCTTCTGTATACCACCACTACCTTGTCACAACACAACTGATTGGCACAAACACATTAAGAAGGAAAGAAATTCCACAAATTCACAAGGCACACCTGGTAATTCAAATGCATTCCAGGTGACTACCTCATGAAGCTGGTTGAGAGAATGCCAAGAGTGTGCAAAGCTGTCATTAAGGCAAAGGGTGGCTACTTTGAAGAATCTGAAATATAAAATATATTTTGATTTGTTTAACACTTTTTTGGTTACTACATGATTCTATATGTGTTATTTCATAGTTTCGATTTCTACACTATTATTATACAATTTAGAAAATAGTAAAACATTAAGAAAATCCCTTGAATGAGTAGGTGTGTCCAAACATGCGTGGGCGCAACATGTCCCCCCACATTCTGAAATTGCATTTTTGTTCCCCCACAGTTTTGTCATTGGAATGTGACACAAATAGGGAAACGCTGTACTTTAGGACCATGCGGACGCCTCAGAGCGGTCGGGTAGGCTGTTTGGAGTGTTTATCCGATTGGATATTTTTTTTTACAATAATAATAATTATGTCTCCCTCCCCCACTTCAAAAACCACAGTTTTATATGCATTATTAGAATCATATGCGTTATTTGAATCAAGCATCGAGGACCAGCAGTGAACAGTGTGTATATGCCACCTGACAGCGATGGTAACTATTGGACAAGACCTTAAGCAGAATCAGCGGGGAAAGAAGAACCTGTTGAGGTTGACTCTAGTCTGGCACTGTGAAGAAACATGAGAGGTGTAGAATAAGTGGGAGGCCTCGGCCGCCGGTGAAATACCACTACTCTTATCGTTTTTTCACTTACCCGGTGAGGCGGTTAAGGCACTTCTACTCCTTTATCCTTTTTTCTGGATGTGTGTGAAACGGATAAGCAAAAACACTTGCTTTTGTCATATGTGAAAATGTGACAATGTATTATTGGTACGCTGCACTTTTACAGACCAAGTAAACCTTGAATTTGGATGCTTAAAATATCCCGCTGGTTGACAAATTGACCTATTTTAAGAAGTGCCATTGGTAGGTGGATATAAAGTCTAAGATCTTTTGATAAGTTGATAAGGAATTTCTTACTGAACCTAATCACTGTCACCTGGTCAGAATGACATAGGGCTAAATGTGCCAGGTTGTGTAATGGGGAAAACTAACGTAGCATTTTATCACCTGCAACTACATCAACGATTTGAATTGTCTAACGCACATTTTGAGACCAAAGAAAGTTTTTTCTAATGTTCTCAAATATGGACCCATAGAGTTTATTTATGTTGTTTGTTATGTTTATTTCTTTAACCTTTTTTTGTTTAATCCAGAGAAACCTGATCCAAGACAATGTGAGATTTATGATTAGGAAATTACCTGTACGAAGAAAACATAACAGCGCATGAGATCTGAATCATGGTAAAATAAGAAACAGACTCTGTATCCACTGTATTGCAGGTTACCCTGGTGAACCCGGCCCCCAAGGTCCAAGGGGAGCACCAGGAGACATTGGAGAGATGGGCATTAATGGACCTCCGGGACCACCAGGGATATTAAACTCCACAGGTCAACATTTCACCGTCTTTATGATATATAATATATCCTATCCCCTTATTTTTCTAAATGTTCTGTCTTTTCTGGTCCTGTTTCCTAATTGTCCTTCCACCAATTCCTTATACCAGCCTCTTCCTTTTTAATCCATGAACGGAAGTAAACAAGAGTCACTTTGGGACGGATTATTGGGGCCTAGGGTCAGTCTTCTGTCAACCTGCCTTTCTATCCATTCACTTCCTGTCCTACTATAGTAGACACTGCTCATATTTGTACACAATAAGAGCACAGCTGTTCTAACTTGTGCTCTTAGACATACAGAGCTGTGAAAAAGTATTTGCCCCCTTTCTGATTTTCTCTATTTTTGCATATTTTTGATACTGAATGTTGTCAGATCTTCAACCAAAACCTAATATTAGATAAAGGGAACCTGAGTTTACAAATAACCTCCAAAAATGTGATACCCTTTTTATTTATTTAATTAACAAAGTTATGCAACACCCAATTCCCCTGTGTGAAAAAGTAATTACCCCCTTACACTCAGTAACTGGTTCTGCCACCTTCAGCTGCAATGACTGCAACCAAAAGATTCCTGTAGTTGTTGATCAGTCTCTCTCATCGCCATGCAGAACTTCTTTAACTCAGAAACATTTGTTTGGTTTTCAAGCATGACCTGCTTGTTTCAAGTCCTGCCACATCTTAATTGGGATTAGGTCTGGACTTTGACTAGGCCATTCCAAAACTTCAAATGTGTTGCTTTTTTTATGTAGACTTGATTGTGTGTTTTGGATCATTGTCTTGCTGCATGACCCAGCTGCGCTTCAGCTTCAGCTCACAGACGGATGGACTGACATTCTCCTGTAGAATTCTCTGATGGTTCCTTCTATTAAGACAAGTCGTTCAGGTCCTGAGGCAGCAAAGCATCCCCAAACCATCACACTACCACCACCATGCTTGAACGTTGGTATGAGGTTCTTACTGTGGAATGCAGGGTTTGGTTTTGTTTACTCAAGTTTTGTTTACTCAAGTTTGCCAAAAACCACCTGGATGATCATCAAGACTCTTGGAAGAATGTTCTATGGACAGATGATTCAAAAGTATAACTTTTTGAACGACACGTGTCCCATTATGCCTGGCGAAAACCAAACACTGCATTCCACAGAAAAAACCTCATACCAACGGTCAAGCGTGGTGGAATGTCAGATCATCCGTCACGTGCGCCGAATACAACAGGTGTAAACCTTACAAGTGAAATGCTTACTTACAGGCTCTAGCCAACAGTGCAAAAAAGGTATTAAGTGAACAATAGATAAGTAAAGAAATAAAAACAACAGTAAAAAAAGATAGTAAAACACAAGTTTACATGAAAATGGCAACAAATTTGAAGTTTTGGAACAGCCAAGTCAAAGTCCAGACCTAATACCAATTGAGATGTTGTGGCAGGACTTGAAACGAGCCGTTCATGCTTGAAAACCCACACATGTCGCTGAGCTAAAGCAGTTCTGCATGGAAGAGTGGGCCAAAATTCCTCCACAGCAACGTGAGAGACTGATCAACAACTACAGGAAGCATTTGGTTGGAGTCATTACTGCTAAATGTGGCAAAACCAGTCAGTGTAAGAGGGCAAATACTTTTTCCACATAGGGGCATTGGGTGTTGCATAACTTTGTTAATGAAATAAATTAAATAAGTATGTAGTTGTATTATTTCTTCACTCAGGTTTCCTTTGTCTAATATTAGGTTTTGGTTGAAGATCTGAAAACATTCAGTATAAAACAATATGCAAAAGTAGAGGAAATTAGAAAGGGGGCCAATACTTTTTCCACACCACTGTATTACAGCACTGTAGCACTGTATTACAGCACTGTAGCACTGTATTACAGCACTGTAGCACTGTATCACAGCACTGTAGCACTGTATCACAGCACTGTAGCACTGTATTACAGCACTGTAGCACTGTATCACAGCACTGTATTACAGCACTGTAGCACTGTATTACAGCACTGTATTACAGCACTGTAGCACTGTAGCACTGTATTACAGCACTGTAGCACTGTATTACAGCACTGTATTACAGCACTGTAGCACTGTATCACAGCACTGTATTACAGCAATGTAGCACTGTATCACAGCACTGTATTACAGCACTGTAGCACTGTATCACAGCACTGTATTACAGCACTGTAGCACTGTATCACAGCACTGTATTACAGCACTGTAGCACTGTATCACAGCACTGTATTACAGCACTGTATTACAGCACTGTAGCACTGTATCACAGCACTGTATTACAGCACTGTAGCACAGCACTGTATTACAGCACTGTATTACAGCACTGTATTACAGCACTGTAGCACTGTATTACAGCACTGTAGCACTGTATTACATCACTGTAGCACTGTATTACAGCACTGTATTACAGCACTGTAGCACTTTTTCACAGCACTGTAGCACTGTATTACAGCACTGTAGCACTGTATTACAGCACTGTAGCACTGTATTACAGCACTGTAGCACTGTATCACAGCACTGTAGCACTGTAGCACTGTATTACAGCACTGTAGCACTGTATTACAGCACTGTAGCACTGTATTACAGGACTGTATTACAGCACTGTAGCACTGTATCACAGCACTGTAGCACTGTATCACAGCACTGTAGCACTGTATCACAGCACTGTAGCACTGTATCACAGCACTGTATTACAGCACTGTAGCACTGTATTACAGCACTGTATTACAGCACTGTAGCACTGTATCACAGCACTGTATTACAGCACTGTATTACAGCACTGTAGCACTGTATCACAGCACTGTATTACAGCACTGTAGCACTGTTTCACAGCACTGTATTACAGCACTGTAGCACTGTATTACAGCACTGTATTACAGCACTGTATTACAGCACTGTATTACAGCACTGTAGCACTGTATTACAGCACTGTATTACAGCACTGTAGCACTGTATTACAGCACTGTAGCACTGTATTACAGCACTGTAGCACAGCACTGTAGCACTGTATTACAGCACTGTATCACAGCACTGTAGCACTTTTTCACAGCACTGTAGCACTGTATTACAGCACTGTAGCACTGTATCACAGCACTGTAGCACTGTATCACAGCACTGTAGCACTGTATCACAGCACTGTAGCACTGTATTACAGCACTGTAGCACTGTATTACAGCACTGTAGCACTGTATTACAGGACTGTATTACAGCACTGTAGCACTGTATCACAGCACTGTAGCACTTTTTCACAGCACTGTAGCACTGTATCACAGCACTGTAGCACTGTATCACAGCACTGTAGCACTGTATCACAGCACTGTAGCACTGTATTACAGCACTGTAGCACTGTATCACAGCACTGTATTACAGCACTGTAGCACTGTATCACAGCACTGTATTACAGCACTGTAGCACTGTATTACAGCACTGTATTACAGCACTGTAGCACTGTATTACAGCACTGTAACACTGTATCACAGCACTGTATTACAGCACTGTAGCACTGTATCACAGCACTGTATTACAGCACTGTAGCACTGTATCACAGCACTGTATTACAGCACTGTAGCACTGTATCATAGCACTGTATTACAGCACTGTAGCACTGTATTACAGCACTGTATTACAGCACTGTATTACAGCACTGTATTACAGCACTGTAGCACTGTATTACAGCACTGTAGCACTGTATTACAGCACTGTAGCACAGCATTGTAGCACTGTATTACAGCACTGTAGCACTGTATCACAGCACTGTAGCACTTTCTCACAGCACTGTAGCACTGTATTACAGCACTGTAGCACTGTATCACAGCACTGTAGCACTGTATCACAGCACTGTAGCACTGTATTACAGCACTGTATTACAGCACTGTAGCACTGTATCACAGCACTGTATTACAGCACTGTAGCACTGTATCACAGCACTGTATTACAGCACTGTAGCACTGTATCACAGCACTGTATTACAGCACTGTAGCACTGTATCACAGCACTGTATTACAGCACTGTAGAACTGTATTACAGCACTGTAGCACAGCACTTTAGCACTGTATTACAGCACTGTAGCACTGTATCACAGCACTGTAGCACTTTTTCACAGCACTGTAGCACTGTATTACAGCACTGTAGCACTGTATTACAGCACTGTATTACAGCACTGTAGCACTGTATTACAGCACTGTAGCACTATATTACAGCACTGTAGCATTGTATTACAGCACTGTAGCACTGTATTACAGCACTGTATTACAGCACTGTAGCACTGTATTACAGCACTGTAGCACTGTATTACAGCACTGTAGCACTGTATTACAGCACTGTATTACAGCACTGTAGCACTGTATTACAGCACTGTAGCACTGTATTACAGCACTGTAGCACTGTATCACAGCACTGTAGCACTGTATCACAGCACTGTAGCACTGTATCACAGCACTGTATTACAGCACTGTAGCACTGTATTACAGCACTGTATTACCCGTAAGCTCTGCTACCATGCACCACTCACTATTGTCTTTCTCATTCATTCCATCACCTTACACCCCTCAACCCCTGACCCCTTGTCTCTCCTTTTCATTGTCCAGGTCAACCAGGGCAGCTAGATTACCCCGGTCTCCCTGGTCCTAAGGGTTTAAAGGGGGAGCCAGGCAGGTACTACACTATAGAGCCAATACCAGGACAACCAGGGGAAAGAGGGCGTCCCGGAGCCAAGGGGGTCAGAGGCCGTCCAGGTAGGAACCACACAATACCAGACCGTATGGAGTCACACCACAAGCTCTCTCTAGCCACTGTCCATGATTTAGATATGATCTGCCCTTTTCATGCAGTCATTGGAACTTAAATGATGCACGTTCTAGCGTAAATGCAAGGTATACTGGGAACTTTTACTGACATGGTGTACGTTTTCCCTTACATCATCGCTGTGTTTCGACGCTGTATAATTACTGGAATTCTGTTAGGATGTGGAGGTAAGCGTGGTGTCATTGTATATTGATTGTGATAAACTGTCTGGTTCGAGCCCTGAATCCTGATTGGCTGACAGTCGTGGTATATCAGACCGTATACCACGGGTATGACAAAACATTTATTTTTACTGCTCTAATTACGTTGGTTACCGGTTTATAATAGCAATAAGGCACCTCGGGGGTTTGTGGTATATTTGCCAATATATCACGGCTAAGGGCTGTATCCAGGGACTCATATCAAATCAAACTTTATTTGTCACATGCGCCGAATACAACAAGTGTAGACCTTACCGTGAAATGCTTACTTACAAGCCCTTAACCAACAGTGCAGTTCAAGAAGAGTTAAGAAAATATTTACCTCATAAACTAAAGTAAAAAATAATTAAAAGTAACATAACAATAATGAGGCTATATACAGGGGGTACCGGAACCGAGTCAGTGTGCGGGGGTACAGGTTAGAGGTAATTTGTACATGTAGGTAGGGGTGAAGTGATTATGCATAGATAATAAACAGCGAGGAGCAGCAGTGTACAAAACAAATAGGTGGGGGGGTGGAGTCAATGTAATAGTCCGGTGGCCATTTTATCATTGGTTCAGCAGTCTTATGGTGTAACGGCTGTCGTCTTCCTCCTCGTCTGAGGAGGAGAAGTTAGAAGGATCATAGGACCAATGCGCAGCGTGGTAAGTGTCCATCGCGTTTATTATCAAACATAAACTGAACACTAAGAAATACAAAACAATAAAGGTGAACATAAACTAAACAGTTCTATCTGGTGCAGACACACGAAGACTGAAGACAACCACCCACAAAACCCAACACAAAACAGGCTACCTAAATATGGTTCCCAATCAGAGACAACACAAAACACCTGCCTCTGATTGAGAACCATATCAGGCCAAACACAGAAATAGGAAAACATAGAAATACAAACATAGACTGCCCACCCCAACTCACGCCGTGACCATACTAAATAAAGACAAAACAAAGGAAATAAAGGTCAGAACGTGACATATGGCTTGGTGGTGGAAGCTGTTAGGGAGCCTTTTGGTCCGTTGCGTCGTGCCTAAGAACAGCCCTTAGCCGTGGCGTATTGGCCATATACCACACACTCTCGGACCTTATTGCTTAATTAAACTGTCAATATATTTCAAATACTGCTTAGGTCAGCGTCCCAAAAAGCATCCTATTTCTCGTATAGTGCACTGCTTTTAACCAGAAGGCCCAGAGGGTACATAGTAATGCTCTATGTATGGAATAGGGCTGTTTGGAACGCAGACTAGATGTTGGTCTGACATAATGCAAAGTTTCAGGTTGTTAGTCCATTTTCTAAAGTCGCTGATATAACTGGCACTGATGATCAGTGGAGTTATGTTTTTAATTATACATTTTTGGGGGGGGGGGGGTTGCCAATCATGTCTTGTAGGCATTTATTGTGTTCCTGGTGAGCCGGGTGTACGAGGAGATGATGGCGATACCGGATATCCAGGATTAATGGGATACAAAGGAGAAAAAGGCGAGTGACCTTTATTTATTTTTATGTATTTAACCTTTATTTAAACTAGGCACGTCAGTTAAGAACACATTTTTATTTTAAAATTAAGGCCTACCCCGGGCCAATTGTGCGCCACCCTATGAGACTTCCAATCACAGCCGGTTGGAAGTCAGCCATGTCTGCGTCTGTCCTTCAGGCTACAACGGTGAGTGTGAGTGTACGTACGAGAATGGTCACAGAGGGATCCCAGGTCCTCCGGGCCCCCGCGGACCCATAGGGTATGACGGGCTGCCAGGGCACAGCGGAGAGAAAGGTGACCATGGATATAATGGGGACCCTGGCTCACAAGGATCCCAAGTAAGGCTAACCCATAATGTAGAACATAGAAACTAATTATAAACCCTTTCATAAAACGTATTGCAAAGTGTAATGGCGACTCCCTATAAGACGCCACTGTAACAGGTTGAGAGTAGTTCATGACGTGTCCACAGAATCGGCTTTCCAAACGTAGATATATCTTTGGGTGATGTTCCTATTTCTTGCATATGAAACAATACAGGATATTCCAATATGCAGAGGAGTAATCTATGATTCCTGTGGGATGGTATAAACTCTATGCTCTATAACCTGTGCTAACCCTTCCTGGTCACCTGTGCTAACCCTTCCAGGTCAACCCAGGCAGGTTACAGTGATGTTGTCTGGACTGTAGGGCAACCCAGGCAGGTTACAGTGATGTTGTCTGGACTGTAGGGCAACCCAGGCAGGTTACAGTGATGTTGTCTGGACTGTAGGGCAACCCAGGCAGGTTACAGTGATGTGGTCTGGACTGTAGGGCAACCCAGGCAGGTTACAGTGATGTTGTCTGGACATGCTTCCCCCTGTAGGGAAACCCAGGCAGGCCTGGTTACAATGGAGTGAAGGGACAGAAGGGAGAGTCCTATGTGATCAACTATAAAGGTGAGTGGAAGATGTGATCCAGATTAGAATGGGCAACGTAAGAAAATCTCTTACGCCTCGATCAGACCATCAGCGTCATTGCGTTTTGGTACACCAGAAATACATTCATTTCCAATGGAACGCTGCGTTTGCCTTGCAGCATTGCATTGTAGAGGCAGTTGCAGTGCATTCTGGTTGGTGCATGCGTTGGATTTATCCAAGTATGCATCAAACTGTATGTGTGGACTTTACAGAAAGGTTGGCAGAAGGTGAATGTTGAACCTTACTTACACACACACATAACCAGTAAACATGTTGGATTACATAGTGATGGAAGTCTGACTGCAGCAATGACGCTGTCGATCTGATCGAGTCGTTACGAGTCTCTACAGAGCACCACACACAATATATACCACTGACAGGACAGTGAGTTATTTTAGTATGTGTATGTGATCCCTGTGGGAATTGAACCCGTACCTTGTGTCATACTTTTCCAACTGAGCCACAGAGGAAAACATGTCAGTGCTGTATATTTTAACCCATGCTGGTTTGAAATGACGTTTGTCAAATTACAAGAAATGTAAAATGCACTTTAAATGACCCCTCAAACCTCTTCATAACATTGCCTTTAGTATTTTGGTGTAATACATTTGACATTACATAACTTGTTGTTTTGGACATTTTAATTGACAGGTGCGAAGGGTGACCCTGGCTTCAATGGCCCCAACGGACCGTTTGGGGCCGCCGGTCGGCCAGGATCCGATGGCTTCCCTGGCGCTGTGGGAGACCCCGGACCCCCGGTGAGTTAGTGGGTTAGTCTGTCAGAGGAACATTATTCCTCCCAGGGTCATTTTGATTTGAAATGTGGGGGGACATTACGATCATTTCCTACATTTCTGCACTATAATATTGGGATAACAGTCAATTCCCACTGGGCACAGACGTCATTTCAACGTCTATTCCACGTTGGTTCAATGTAATTTCATTGAAATGACGTGGAAACAACGTTGATTCAACCAGTGTGTTCCCAGCGGATTAGTGCATCTGCAGTCTGTCTGTGTTGTCACAGTGTACGATTTCTGCTCCGGGCTTCCACTAGGTACAGATCTAGGATCAGCTTGCCCTCCCCAAGTCCCAACCTGAATCATTAGTAGGGAAACACAAAACTGACCTTAGATCAGCCTGTAAGGGACAACTTCGCCCTCTTCATGTCATGCCTTGCCATCCGTCAGGGTGACGGTTACGGGAGCTCGGTAGGTGACAAAGGCTACCCAGGGCTCCATGGTCCTGAAGGCCCCCCAGGCAGACCGGGCCCCCCAGGCCCTGGTGCTCCAGGCCATCATGGCCACCAAGGGCCCCCAGGGGACGTGGGCCTCCCAGGACCCCCTGGACAAACTGGACAACGTGGACCTCTAGGTAGGACCGAGTGAAACGCCTGAATGAAAATCTTCCTCAGTGGTAATGGTCTTAGGTTAACATTGTCATTTAATATTTAGTGAAACAAAATGGAATCGATCTAATTAATCATGCCAAATCAAGTTCAGTTCAAATCTATTTTACTGACGGGAAACCTTTTTCTTTGTATCACCAGGCGAGGTTCTGCCCTGTGGCCCTTACAACCCTGGCCTACCTGGCTTAAAGGGTCTACTTGGGCTCCCAGGTGAGCAACTACAGTTGAAGTCGGAAGTTTACATACACTTAGGTTGGAGTCATTAAAACCCGGAAAGTATTCAGACCCAGGCTTTTTACACATTTTGATACACTACAGCCTTATTCTAAAATTGTTTACAGACAGATTATTTCACTTACAGTTCACTGTATCACAATTCCAGTGGGTCAGAAGTTTACATACACTAAGTTCACTGTGCATTTAAACAGCTTGGAAAATTCCAGAAAATGATGTCATGGCTTTAGAAGCTTCTGATATGCTAATTGATATAATTTGATTCAATTGGAGGTGTACCTGTGGATGTATTTCAAGACCTAGCTTCAAACATAGTGTCTCTTTGCTTGACATCATGGGAAAATCAAAAGAAATCAGCCAAGACCTCAGAAAAAAAATTGTGGACCTCCACAAGTCTGGTTCATCCTTGGAAGCAATTTCCAAACGCCTGAAGGTACCAAGTTCATCTGTACAAACAATAGTACGCAAGTATAAATACCATGGGACCACGCAGCCGTCATACCGCTCAGGAAGGAGACGCGTTCTGTCTCCTAGAGATGATCGTACTTTCGTGCGAAAAGTACAGGTCAATCCCAGAACAACAGCAAAGGACCTTGTGAAGATGCTGGAGGAAACAGGTACAAAAGTATCTATATCCACAGTAAAACGAGTCCTATATCGACATAACCTGAAAGGCCACTCAGCAAGGAAGAAGCCACTGCTCCAAAACCGCCATAAAAAGACAGATTATGGTTTGCAACTGCACATGGGGACAAAGATCGTACTTTTTGGAGAAATGTCCTCTGGTCTGATGAAACAAAAATAGAACTACTTGGCCATAATGACCATCGTTATGTTTGGAAGAAAAAGGGGGATGCTTGCAAGCCGAAGAACACCATCCCAACCGTGAAGCATGGGGGTGGCAGCATCATGTTGTGGGGGTGCTTTGCTACAGGAGGGACTGGTGCACTTCAAAATAGATAACATCATGAGGGAGGAAAATTATGTGGATATATTGAAGCAACATCTCAAGACATCAGTCAGGAAGTTAAAGCTTGGTCACAAATGGGTCTTCCAAATGGACAATGACCCCAAGCATACTTCCAAAGTTGTGGAAAATGGCTTAAGGACAACAAAGTCAAGGTTTTGGAGTGGCCATCACAAAGCCCTGACCTCATCCTATAGAAAAGTTGTGGGCAGAACTGACAAACCGTGTGCGAGCAAGGAGGCCTACAAGCCTGACTCAGTTACACGAGCTCTGTCAGGAGGAAAGGGCCAAAATTCACCCAATTATTGTGGGAAGCTTGTGGAAGGCTACCCGAAATGTTTGACCCAAGTTAAACAATTAAAGGCAATGTTACCAAATATGAATTGAGTGTATGTAAACTTCTGACCCACTGGGAATGTGATGAAAGCAATAAAAGCTGAAATAAATCATTCTCTCTACTATTATTCTGACATTTCACATTCTTAAAATAAAGTGGTGATCCTAACTGACCTAAAACAGGGAATTTTTACTCGGATTAAATGTCAGGAATTGTGAAAAACTGAGTTTAAATGTATTTGGCTAAGGTGTATGTAAACTTCCAACTTCAACTGTACATACTGACACTGTTAAAGATTGTGTGTGTGTGTGTGTGTGTGTGTTTTTCTAGGCTTTCTTAGCATGCTTTGGGAGTCTGAAATATGATTAATAGGTGATAGATTGATTAACAGTTGATATATTGATTGCCAGTGGTGATAGATTGATTGACAGGGGATATATTGATTGACAGTGGTGATAGATTGATTGACAGATTGATTGACAGTGTTGATATATTGATTGACAGGGGATAGATTGATTGCCACTGACTGATCAACCTGTTCTGATTGACCCTCCCCAGGGAATCCTGGGCCACCAGGACCACTTGGTTTCCCAGGTCCCACAGGTTCCCTTGGACCTCAAGGCATGAGAGGAGATGACGGGACAGATGGAGGAACTGGACCACCAGGTAATGACTGTTTGGAAGGAATCATCACATAAGTGTTAATCATTTGTACGTGTGGCCTCCTGAGTGGCGCAGTGGTCTAAGGCCCTGCATTGCAGTGCTAGCTGTGCCACTAGAGATCCTGGTTCGGGTCCAGGCTCTGCCGCAGCCGGCCGTGACCGGGAGACCCATGGGGCGGCGCGCAATTGGGCCAGCGATGTTATCCATTCCAAATGAATGACATTGCGTTCTGGGTTTATTTTGTAAATGAGCTTTTATGTCATTAATAGACAGAGTTGAGGAAGGAGTTTTACTGGATTAGCGGTGGTTGGTGGTTGGTGTGTTTGTTGGTCAGTGGGTTCATTTGTAAGGCTCAAGTAAAATCAAACCAGCGTTGCATTCTATCTTTATGAAATGGATTGGACCTGGCTAGGTTCCGCTATACGTCCAGTAGAGGGCAGTGCTACTTCTTCCTCAGCAGTGCTAATCCAGTAAAACTCCTTCCTCAGCAGTGCTAATCCAGTAAAACTACTACCTCAGCAGTGCTAATCCAGTAAAACTCCTACCTCAGCAGTGCTAATCCAGTAAAACTCCTTCCTCAGCAGTGCTAATCCAGTAAAACTCCTACCTCAGCAGTGCTAATCCAGTAAAACTCCTACCTCAGCAGTGCTAATCCAGTAAAACTCCTTCCTCAGCAGTGCTAATCCAGTAAAACTCCTTCCTCAGCAGTGCTAATGCAGTAAAACTCCTACCTCAGCAGTGCTAATCCAGTAAAACTCCTTCCTCAGCAGTGCTAATCCAGTAAAACTCCTACCTCAGCAGTGCTAATCCAGTAAAACTCCTTCCTCAGCAGTGCTAATCCAGTAAAACTCCTACCTCAACAGTGCTAATCCAGTAAAATGCCTACCTCAGCAGTGCTAATCCAGTAAAACTCCTACCTCAGCAGTGCTAATCCAGTAAAACTCCTTCTTTAGCAGTGCTAATCCAGTAAAACTCCTTCCTCAGCAGTGCTAATCCAGTAAAACTCCTTCTTTAGCAGTGCTAATCCAGTAAAACTCCTTCCTCAGCAGTGCTAATCCAGTAAAACTCCTACCTCAGCAGTGCTAATCCAGTGCTACTCCTACCTCAGCAGTGATAATCCAGCTGATACAGAATAGAGACACAAAACTTGACCGTGGTCATTCCTCGGGCCTGTAATATTTACACAGTAAATAGATATAATTTTAAAATTAAAATGGGTTATAATGGTTATGACTGAATAAATTAAGGGACTGGTTGGTGGTTTGTAGTTAGTGTTTGTAGTTAGTGTTTGTAGTTAGTGTGAGTAGTTAGATGGTTCATGTCTGGATCCCTCTTCCCAATCAGGACACCAAGGATGTGTTGGAGATAATGGTGACCCTGGTCAACCTGGAATCAACCTGGACGGACCACCAGGACTCCCTGGACCACCAGGCTCTCCAGGCTGGCCGGGACCTCCAGGAGACACCTTCAACACCGGACCTGGTCCCATGGGTCCACCTGGACTACCTGGGTTACTGGGACCCAAGGGAGGTCCTGGTTTGCCAGGCATCCCTGGGCCTCCAGGTGCATCTAACTCACTGTTAATACACACACACACACACACAATATTTCACTGTCATAACATCTAGTAGTCAACACAGTGAAAGAGAGACCATTATAGAGCAGTGGACATTGGAAGAACATTGCATTGGCCCACCAGACACTGTTACTGTATATGTACAGTACCAGTCAAAAGTTTGGACACACCTACTCATTCCAGGATTTTTCTTTATTTTTACTATTTTCTACATTGTAGAATAATAGTGAAGACATCAAAACTATGAAATAACACATATGGAATCATGTAGTAACCAAAAAAGTGTTAAACAAATCAAAATATATTTTATATTTGAGATTCTTCAAAGTAGCCACCCTTTGCCTTGATGACAGCTTTGCACACTCTTGGCATTCTCTCAACCAGCTTCACCTGGAATGCTTTTCCACAAGTCTTAAAGGAGTTCCCACATATGCTGAGTACTTGTTGGCTGCTTTTCCTTTGCTCTGCGGTCCAACCTATCCCAAACCATCTCAATTGGGTTGAGGTTGGGTGATTGTGGAGGCCAGGTCATCTGATACAGCACTTCATAACTCTCCTTTTTGGTCAAATAGCCCTTACACAGGCTGGAGGTGGGTTTTGGATCATTGTCCTGTTGAAAAACAAATGATAGTCCCACTAAATGCAAACCAGATGGGATGGCGTATTGCTGCAGAATACTGTGATGCCTTGAATTCTAAATAAATCACTGACAGTGTCACCAGCAAAGCACCCTAACACCATCACACCTCCTCCTCCATGCTTCACGGTGGGAACCACACATGTGGAGATCATCTGTTCACCTACTCTGCGTCTCATAAAGACACGTCAGTTGGAACCAAAGATCTCAAATTTGGGCTCATCTAACCAAAGGACAGATTTCCACCGGTCTTTTATTTATTCATTTTTTTACCGTTATTTTACCAGGTAAATTGACTGAGAACACGTTCTCATTTACAGCAACGACCTGGGGAATAGTTACAGGGGAGAGGAGGGGGATGAATGAGCCAATTGTAAGC